>NW_027190425.1:0-38885 GCF_040958095.1 Procambarus clarkii | reverse complement strand
TCTTTCATCGAGCCCTGTTACATGGGAAAACTCAGTGCCAAATGCTTAATGCACAGACTACCCGCTTCCAGAACCTGAAGTTTATAACTTTTTAGACACTCAACCCACCAGGGGACTCGAACACTGGCCAACAAGGTGGCAGTTGCACGCTGTATCCACTACACTATACTTCAAAGCCATAAAGAGAGGTAGGAATACTGGGGTATTTAACTAACCAGAACTCCAATCCTCTCCCAGGCAATGAGATAGTGTGGGACCCCGGGTGCTCTTTCATCGAGCCATGTTACATGGGAAAACTCAATGCCAAATGCTTAATGCACAGACTACCCTGTTCCATTAGCTGAAGTTTATAACTTTTTAGACACTCAACCCACCAGGGGACTCGAACACTGGCCAACAAGGTGGCAGTTGCACGCTGTATCCACTACACTATACTTCAAAGCCATAAAGAGAGGTAGGAATTCTGGGGTATTTAACTAACCAGAACTCCAATTCTCTCCCAGGCAATGAGATAGTGTGGGACCCCGGGTGCTCTTTCATTGATCCCTGTTATATGGGAAAACTCAGTGCCAAATGCTTAATGCACAGACTACCCTGTTCCATTAGCTGAAGTTTATAACTTTTTAGACACTCAACCCACCAGGGGACTCGAACACTGGCCAATAAGGTGGCAGTTGCACGCTGTATCCACTACACTATACTTCAAAGCCATAAAGAGAGGTAGGAATTCTGGGGTATTTAACCAACTAGAACTCCAATCCTCTCCCAGGCAATGAGATAGTGTGGGACCCCGGGTGCTCTTTCATCGAGCCCTGTTACATGGGAAAACTCAGTGCCAAATGCTTAATGCACAGACTACCCTCTTCCAGTAGCTGAAGTTTATAACTTTTTAGACACTCAACCCACCAGGGGACTCGAACACTGGCCAACAAGGTGGCAGTTGCACGCTGTATCCACTACACTATACTTCAAAGCCATAAAGAGAGGTAGGAATTTTGGGGTATTTAACCAACCAGAACTCCAATCCTCTCCCAGGCAATGAGATAGTGTGGGACCCCGGGTGCTCTTTCATCGAGCCCTGTTACATGGGAAAACTCAGTGCCAAATGCTTAATGCACAGACTACTCTCTTCCAGTAGCTGAAGTTTATAACTTTTTAGACACTCAACCCACCAGGGGACTCGAACACTGGCCAACAAGGTGGCAGTTGCACGCTGTATCCAATACACCATACTTCAAAGCTATAAAGAGAGGTAGGAATTTTGGGGTATTTAACCAACCAGAACTCCAGTCCTCTCCCAGGCAATGAGATAGTGTGGGACCCCGGGTGCTCTTTCATCGAGCCCTGTTACAAGGGAAAACTCAGTGCCAAATGCTTAATGCACAGACTACCCTGTTCCAGTAGCTGAAGTTTATAACTTTTTAGACACTCAACCCACCAGGGGACTCGAACACTGGCCAACAAGGTGGCAGTTGCACGCTGTATCCACTACACTATACTTCAAAGCCATAAAGAGAGGTAGGAATACTGGGGTATTTAACTAACCAGAACTCCAATCCTCTCCCAGGCAATGAGATAGTGTGGGACCCCGGGTGCTCTTTCATCGAGCCATGTTACATGGGAAAACTCAATGCCAAATGCTTAATGCACAGACTACCCTGTTCCATTAGCTGAAGTTTATAACTTTTTAGACACTCAACCCACCAGGGGACTCGAACACTGGCCAACAAGGTGGCAGTTGCACGCTGTATCCACTACACTATACTTCAAAGCCATAAAGAGAGGTAGGAATTCTGGGGTATTTAACTAACCAGAACTCCAATTCTCTCCCAGGCAATGAGATAGTGTGGGACCCCGGGTGCTCTTTCATTGATCCCTGTTATATGGGAAAACTCAGTGCCAAATGCTTAATGCACAGACTACCCTGTTCCATTAACTGAAGTTTATAACTTTTTAGACACTCAACCCACCAGGGGACTCGAACACTGGCCAATAAGGTGGCAGTTGCACGCTGTATCCACTACACTATACTTCAAAGCCATAAAGAGAGGTAGGAATTCTGGGGTATTTAACCAACTAGAACTCCAATCCTCTCCCAGGCAATGAGATAGTGTGGGACCCCGGGTGCTCTTTCATCGAGCCCTGTTACATGGGAAAACTCAGTGCCAAATGCTTAATGCACAGACTACCCTCTTCCAGTAGCTGAAGTTTATAACTTTTTAGACACTCAACCCACCAGGGGACTCGAACACTGGCCAACAAGGTGGCAGTTGCACGCTGTATCCACTACACTATACTTCAAAGCCATAAAGAGAGGTAGGAATTTTGGGGTATTTAACCAACCAGAACTCCAATCCTCTCCCAGGCAATGAGATAGTGTGGGACCCCGGGTGCTCTTTCATCGAGCCCTGTTACATGGGAAAACTCAGTGCCAAATGCTTAATGCACAGACTACTCTCTTCCAGTAGCTGAAGTTTATAACTTTTTAGACACTCAACCCACCAGGGGACTCGAACACTGGCCAACAAGGTGGCAGTTGCACGCTGTATCCAATACACCATACTTCAAAGCTATAAAGAGAGGTAGGAATTTTGGGGTATTTAACCAACCAGAACTCCAGTCCTCTCCCAGGCAATGAGATAGTGTGGGACCCCGGGTGCTCTTTCATCGAGCCCTGTTACAAGGGAAAACTCAGTGCCAAATGCTTAATGCACAGACTACCCTGTTCCAGTAGCTGAAGTTTATAACTTTTTAGACACTCAACCCACCAGGGGACTCGAACACTGGCCAACAAGGTGGCAGTTGCACGCTGTATCCACTACACAATACTTCAAAGCCATAAAGAGAGGTAGGAATTCTGGGGTATTTAACTAACCAGAACTCCAATCCTCTCCCAGGCAATGAGATAGTGTGGGACCCCGGGTGCTCTTTCATTGAGCGCTGTTATATGGGAAAACTCATTGCCAAATGCTTAATGCACAGACTACCCTGTTCCAGTAGCTGAAGTTTATAACTTTTTAGACACTCAACCCACCAGGGGACTCGAACACTGGCCAACAAGGTGGCAGTTGTACGCTGTATGCTCTACACCATACTTCAAAGCCATAAAGAGAGGTAGGAATTCTGGGGTATTTAACCAAACAGAACTCCAATCCTCTCCCAGGTAATGAGATAGTGTGGGACCCCGGGTGCTCTTTCATTGGGCGCTGTTATATGGGAAAACTCAGTGCCAAATGCTTAATGCACAGACTACCCTGTTCCATTAGCTGAAGTTTATAACTTTTTAGACACTCAACCCACCAGGGGACTCGAACACTGGCCAACAAGGTGGCAGTTGCACGCTGTATGCTCTACACCAAACTTCAAAGCCATAAAGAGATGTAGGAATTCTGGGGTATTTAACCAAACAGAACTCCAATCCTCTCCCAGGCAATGAGATAGTGTGGGACCCCGGGTGCTCTTTCATTGAGCGCTGTTATATGGGAAAACTCAGTGCCAAATGCTTAATGCACAGACTACCCTGTTCCATTAGCTGAAGTTTATAACTTTTTAGACACTCAACCCACCAGGGGACTCGAACACTGGCCAACAAGGTGGCAGTTGCACGCTGTATCCAATACACCATACTTCAATGCTATAAAGAGAGGTAGGAATTTTGGGGTATTTAACCAACCAGAACTCCAATCCTCTCCCAGGCAATGAGATAGTGTGGGACCCCGGGTGCTCTTTCATCGAGCCATGTTACATGGGAAAACTCAATGCCAAATGCTTAATGCACAGACTACCCTATTCCATTAGCTGAAGTTTATAACTTTTTAGACACTCAACCCACCAGGGGACGCGAACACTGGCCAACAAGGTGGCAGTTGCACGCTGTATCCACTACACTATACTTCAAAGCCATAAAGAGAGGTAGGAATTCTGGGGTATTTAAATAACCAGAACTCCAATTCTCTCCAAGGCAATGACATAGTGTGGGTCCCTGGGTGCTCTTTCATCGAGCTTTGTTATATGGGAAAATTCAGTGCCAAATGCTCAATGCACATACTACCCTGTTCCAGTAGCTTACGTTTATAACTTTTTAGACACTCAACCCACCAGGGGACTCGAGCACTGGCCAACAAGGTGGCAGTTGCACGCTGTATCCAATTCACCATACTTCAAAGCTATAAAGAGAGGTAGGAATTTTGGGGTATTTAACCAACCAGAACTCCAATCCTCTCCCAGGCAATGAGATAGTGTGGGACCCCGGGTGCTCTTTCATCGAGCCCTGTTACATGGGAAAACTCAGTGCCAAATGCTTAATGCACAGACTACCCGCTTCCAGAACCTGAAGTTTATAACTTTTTAGACACTCAACCCACCAGGGGACTGGAACACTGGCCAACAAGGTGGCAGTTGCACGCTGTATCCAATACACCATACTTCAATGCTATAAAGAGAGGTAGGAATTTTGGGGTATTTAACCAACCAGAACTCCAATCCTCTCCCAGGCAATGAGATAGTGTGGGACCCCGGGTGCTCTTTCATCGAGCCATGTTACATGGGAAAACTCAATGCCAAATGCTTAATGCACAGACTACCCTATTCCATTAGCTGAAGTTTATAACTTTTTAGACACTCAACCCACCAGGGGACGCGAACACTGGCCAACAAGGTGGCAGTTGCACGCTGTATCCACTACACTATACTTCAAAGCCATAAAGAGAGGTAGGAATTCTGGGGTATTTAAATAACCAGAACTCCAATTCTCTCCAAGGCAATGACATAGTGTGGGTCCCTGGGTGCTCTTTCATCGAGCTTTGTTATATGGGAAAATTCAGTGCCAAATGCTCAATGCACATACTACCCTGTTCCAGTAGCTTACGTTTATAACTTTTTAGACACTCAACCAACCAGGGGACTCGAACACTGGCCAACAAGGTGGCAGTTGCACGCTGTATCCACTACACTATACTTCAAAGCCATAAAGAGAGGTAGGAATTCTGGGGTATTTAACCAACTAGAACTCCAATCCTCTCCCAGGCAATGAGATAGTGTGGGACCCCGGGTGCTCTTTCATTGAGCCCTGTTGTATGGGAAAACTCAGTGCCAAATGCTTAATGCACAGACTACCCTGTTCCATTAGCTGAAGTTTATAACTTTTTAGACACTCAACCCACCAGGGGACTCGAACACTGGCCAACAAGGTGGCAGTTGCACGCTGTATCCACTACACTATACTTCAAAGCCATAAAGAGAGGTAGGAATTCTGGGGTATTTAACTAACCAGAACTCCAATTCTCTCCAAGGCAATGAGATAGTGTGGGACCCCTGGTGCTCTTTCATTGGGCGCTGTTATATGGGAAAACTCAGTGCCAAATGCTTAATGCACAGACTACCCTGTTCCATTAGCTGAAGTTTATAACTTTTTAGACACTCAACCCACCAGGGGACTCGAACACTGGCCAACAAGGTGGCAGTTGCACGCTGTATCCACTACACTATACGTCAAAGCCATAAAGAGAGGTAGGAATTCTGGTGTATTTAACCAACCAGAACTCCAATCCTCTCCCAGGCAATGAGATAGTGTGGGACCCCGGGTGCTCTTTCATTGAGCCCTGTTATATGGGAAAACTCAGTGCCAAATGCTTAATGCACAGACTACCCTGTTCCATTAGCTGAAGTTTATAACTTTTTAGACACTCAACCCACCAGGGGACTCGAACACTGGCCAACAAGGTGGCAGTTGCACGCTGTATCCACTACACTATACTTCAAAGCCATAAAGAGAGGTAGGAATTCTGGGGTATTTAACTAACCAGAACTCCAATCCTCTCCCAGGCAATGAGATAGTGTGGGACCCCGGGTGCTCTTTCATCGAGCCCTGTTATATGGGAAAACTCATTGTCAAATGCATAATGCACAGACTACACTGTTCCAGTAGCTGAAGTTTATAACTTTTTAGACACTCAACCCACCAGGGGACTCGAACACTGGCCAACAAGGTGGCAGTTGCACACTGTATCCACTACACTATACTTCAAAGCCATAAAGAGAGGTAGGAATTCTGGGGTATTTAACCAACTAGAACTCCAATCCTCTCCCAGGCAATGAGATAGTGTGGGACCCCGGGTGCTCTTTCATTGAGCCCTGTTATATGGGAAAACTCAGTGCCAAAAGCCTAATGCACAGACTACCCTGTTCCATTAGCTGAAGTTTATAACTTTTTAGACACTCAACCCACCAGGGGACGCGAACACTGGCCAACAAGGTGGCAGTTGCACGCTGTATCCACTACACTATACTTCAAAGCCATAAAGAGAGGTAGGAATTCTGGGGTATTTAACTAACCAGAACTCCAATTCTCTCCCAGGCAATGAGATAGTGTGGGACCCCGGGTGCTCTTTCATTGAGCCCTGTTATATGGGAAAACTCAGTGCCAAATGCTTAATGCACAGACTACCCTGTTCCATTAGCTGAAGTTTATAACTTTTTAGACACTCAACCCACCTGGGGACGCGAACACTGGCCAACAAGGTGGCAGTTGCACGCTGTATCCACTACACTATACTTCAATGTTATAAAGAGAGGTAGGAATTTTGGGGTATTTAACCAACCAGAACTCCAATCCTCTCCCAGGCAATGAGATAGTGTGGGACCCCGGGTGCTCTTTCATCGAGCCATGTTACATGGGAAAACTCAATGCCAAATGCTTAATGCACAGACTACCCTGTTCCATTAGCTGAAGTTTATAACTTTTTAGACACTCAACCCACCTGGGGACGCGAACACTGGCCAACAAGGTGGCAGTTGCACGCTGTATCCACTACACTATACTTCAAAGCCATAAAGAGAGGTAGGAATTCTGGGGTATTTAACTAACCAGAACTCCAATTCTCTCCCAGGCAATGAGATAGTGTGGGACCCCGGGTGCTCTTTCATTGAGCCCTGTTATATGGGAAAACTCAGTGCCAAATGCTTAATGCACAGACTACCCTGTTCCATTAGCTGAAGTTTATAACTTTTTAGACACTCAACCCACCAGGGGACTCGAACACTGGCCAACAAGGTGGCAGTTGCACGCTGTATCCACTACACTATACTTCAAAGCCATAAAGAGAGGTAGGAATTCTGGGGTATTTAAATAACCAGAACTCCAATTCTCTCCAAGGCAATGACATAGTGTGGGACCCTGGGTGCTCTTTCATCGAGCTTTGTTATATGGGAAAATTCAGTGCCAAATGCTCAATGCACATACTACCCTGTTCCAGTAGCTTACGTTTATAACTTTTTAGACACTCAACCCACCAGGGGACTCGAGCACTGGCCAACAACGTGGCAGTTGCACGCTGTATCCAATTCACCATACTTCAAAGCTATAAAGAGAGGTAGGAATTTTGGGGTATTTAACCAACCAGAACTCCAATCCTCTCCCAGGCAATGAGATAGTGTGGGACCCCGGGTGCTCTTTCATCGAGCCCTGTTACATGGGAAAACTCAGTGCCAAATGCTTAATGCACAGACTACCCTCTTCCAGTAGCTGAAGTTTATAACTTTTTAGACACTCAACCCACCAGGGGACTCGAACACTGGCCAACAAGGTGGCAGTTGCACGCTGTATCCACTACACTATACTTCAAAGCCATAAAGAGAGGTAGGAATTCTGGGGTATTTAACCAACCAGAACTCCAATCCTCTCCCAGGCAATGAGATAGTGTGGGACCCCGGGTGCTCTTTCATCGAGCCCTGTTACATGGGAAAACTCAGTGCCAAATGCTTAATGCACAGACTACCCGCTTCCAGAACCTGAAGTTTATAACTTTTTAGACACTCAACCCACCAGGGGACTCGAACACTGGCCAACAAGGTGGCAGTTGCACGCTGTATCCACTACACTATACTTCAAAGCCATAAAGAGAGGTAGGAATACTGGGGTATTTAACTAACCAGAACTCCAATCCTCTCCCAGGCAATGAGATAGTGTGGGACCCCGGGTGCTCTTTCATCGAGCCATGTTACATGGGAAAACTCAATGCCAAATGCTTAATGCACAGACTACCCTGTTCCATTAGCTGAAGTTTATAACTTTTTAGACACTCAACCCACCAGGGGACTCGAACACTGGCCAACAAGGTGGCAGTTGCACGCTGTATCCACTACACTATACTTCAAAGCCATAAAGAGAGGTAGGAATTCTGGGGTATTTAACTAACCAGAACTCCAATCCTCTCCCAGGCAATGAGATAGTGTGGGACCCCGGGTGCTCTTTCATCGAGCCCTGTTATATGGGAAAACTCATTGTCAAATGCATAATGCACAGACTACACTGTTCCAGTAGCTGAAGTTTATAACTTTTTAGACACTCAACCCACCAGGGGACTCGAACACTGGCCAACAAGGTGGCAGTTGCACACTGTATCCACTACACTATACTTCAAAGCCATAAAGAGAGGTAGGAATTCTGGGGTATTTAACCAACTAGAACTCCAATCCTCTCCCAGGCAATGAGATAGTGTGGGACCCCGGGTGCTCTTTCATTGAGCCCTGTTATATGGGAAAACTCAGTGCCAAAAGCCTAATGCACAGACTACCCTGTTCCATTAGCTGAAGTTTATAACTTTTTAGACACTCAACCCACCAGGGGACGCGAACACTGGCCAACAAGGTGGCAGTTGCACGCTGTATCCACTACACTATACTTCAAAGCCATAAAGAGAGGTAGGAATTCTGGGGTATTTAACTAACCAGAACTCCAATTCTCTCCCAGGCAATGAGATAGTGTGGGACCCCGGGTGCTCTTTCATTGAGCCCTGTTATATGGGAAAACTCAGTGCCAAATGCTTAATGCACAGACTACCCTGTTCCATTAGCTGAAGTTTATAACTTTTTAGACACTCAACCCACCTGGGGACGCGAACACTGGCCAACAAGGTGGCAGTTGCACGCTGTATCCACTACACTATACTTCAATGTTATAAAGAGAGGTAGGAATTTTGGGGTATTTAACCAACCAGAACTCCAATCCTCTCCCAGGCAATGAGATAGTGTGGGACCCCGGGTGCTCTTTCATCGAGCCATGTTACATGGGAAAACTCAATGCCAAATGCTTAATGCACAGACTACCCTGTTCCATTAGCTGAAGTTTATAACTTTTTAGACACTCAACCCACCTGGGGACGCGAACACTGGCCAACAAGGTGGCAGTTGCACGCTGTATCCACTACACTATACTTCAAAGCCATAAAGAGAGGTAGGAATTCTGGGGTATTTAACTAACCAGAACTCCAATTCTCTCCCAGGCAATGAGATAGTGTGGGACCCCGGGTGCTCTTTCATTGAGCCCTGTTATATGGGAAAACTCAGTGCCAAATGCTTAATGCACAGACTACCCTGTTCCATTAGCTGAAGTTTATAACTTTTTAGACACTCAACCCACCAGGGGACTCGAACACTGGCCAACAAGGTGGCAGTTGCACGCTGTATCCACTACACTATACTTCAAAGCCATAAAGAGAGGTAGGAATTCTGGGGTATTTAAATAACCAGAACTCCAATTCTCTCCAAGGCAATGACATAGTGTGGGACCCTGGGTGCTCTTTCATCGAGCTTTGTTATATGGGAAAATTCAGTGCCAAATGCTCAATGCACATACTACCCTGTTCCAGTAGCTTACGTTTATAACTTTTTAGACACTCAACCCACCAGGGGACTCGAGCACTGGCCAACAACGTGGCAGTTGCACGCTGTATCCAATTCACCATACTTCAAAGCTATAAAGAGAGGTAGGAATTTTGGGGTATTTAACCAACCAGAACTCCAATCCTCTCCCAGGCAATGAGATAGTGTGGGACCCCGGGTGCTCTTTCATCGAGCCCTGTTACATGGGAAAACTCAGTGCCAAATGCTTAATGCACAGACTACCCTCTTCCAGTAGCTGAAGTTTATAACTTTTTAGACACTCAACCCACCAGGGGACTCGAACACTGGCCAACAAGGTGGCAGTTGCACGCTGTATCCACTACACTATACTTCAAAGCCATAAAGAGAGGTAGGAATTCTGGGGTATTTAACCAACCAGAACTCCAATCCTCTCCCAGGCAATGAGATAGTGTGGGACCCCGGGTGCTCTTTCATCGAGCCCTGTTACATGGGAAAACTCAGTGCCAAATGCTTAATGCACAGACTACCCGCTTCCAGAACCTGAAGTTTATAACTTTTTAGACACTCAACCCACCAGGGGACTCGAACACTGGCCAACAAGGTGGCAGTTGCACGCTGTATCCACTACACTATACTTCAAAGCCATAAAGAGAGGTAGGAATACTGGGGTATTTAACTAACCAGAACTCCAATCCTCTCCCAGGCAATGAGATAGTGTGGGACCCCGGGTGCTCTTTCATCGAGCCATGTTACATGGGAAAACTCAATGCCAAATGCTTAATGCACAGACTACCCTGTTCCATTAGCTGAAGTTTATAACTTTTTAGACACTCAACCCACCAGGGGACTCGAACACTGGCCAACAAGGTGGCAGTTGCACGCTGTATCCACTACACTATACTTCAAAGCCATAAAGAGAGGTAGGAATTCTGGGGTATTTAACTAACCAGAACTCCAATTCTCTCCCAGGCAATGAGATAGTGTGGGACCCCGGGTGCTCTTTCATTGAGCCCTGTTATATGGGAAAACTCAGTGCCAAATGCTTAATGCACAGACTACCCTGTTCCATTAGCTGAAGTTTATAACTTTTTAGACACTCAACCCACCAGGGGACTCGAACACTGGCCAATAAGGTGGCAGTTGCACGCTGTATCCACTACACTATACTTCAAAGCCATAAAGAGAGGTAGGAATTCTGGGGTATTTAACCAACTAGAACTCCAATCCTCTCCCAGGCAATGAGATAGTGTGGGACCCCGGGTGCTCTTTCATCGAGCCCTGTTACATGGGAAAACTCAGTGCCAAATGCTTAATGCACAGACTACCCTCTTCCAGTAGCTGAAGTTTATAACTTTTTAGACACTCAACCCACCAGGGGACTCGAACACTGGCCAACAAGGTGGCAGTTGCACGCTGTATCCACTACACTATACTTCAAAGCCATAAAGAGAGGTAGGAATTCTGGGGTATTTAACCAACCAGAACTCCAATCCTCTCCCAGGCAATGAGATAGTGTGGGACCCCGGGTGCTCTTTCATCGAGCCCTGTTACATGGGAAAACTCAGTGCCAAATGCTTAATGCACAGACTACCCTCTTCCAGTAGCTGAAGTTTATAACTTTTTAGACACTCAACCCACCAGGGGACTCGAACACTGGCCAACAAGGTGGCAGTTGCAGGCTGTATCCAATACACCATACTTCAAAGCTATAAAGAGAGGTAGGAATTTTGGGGTATTTAACCAACCAGAACTCCAGTCCTCTCCCAGGCAATGAGATAGTGTGGGACCCCGGGTGCTCTTTCATCGAGCCCTGTTACAAGGGAAAACTCAGTGCCAAATGCTTAATGCACAGACTACCCTGTTCCAGTAGCTGAAGTTTATAACTTTTTAGACACTCAACCCACCAGGGGACTCGAACACTGGCCAACAAGGTGGCAGTTGCACGCTGTATCCACTACACAATACTTCAAAGCCATAAAGAGAGGTAGGAATTCTGGGGTATTTAACTAACCAGAACTCCAATCCTCTCCCAGGCAATGAGATAGTGTGGGACCCCGGGTGCTCTTTCATTGAGCGCTGTTATATGGGAAAACTCATTGCCAAATGCTTAATGCACAGACTACCCTGTTCCAGTAGCTGAAGTTTATAACTTTTTAGACACTCAACCCACCAGGGGACTCGAACACTGGCCAACAAGGTGGCAGTTGCACGCTGTATGCTCTACACCATACTTCAAAGCCATAAAGAGAGGTAGGAATTCTGGGGTATTTAACCAAACAGAACTCCAATCCTCTCCCAGGTAATGAGATAGTGTGGGACCCCGGGTGCTCTTTCATTGGGCGCTGTTATATGGGAAAACTCAGTGCCAAATGCTTAATGCACAGACTACCCTGTTCCATTAGCTGAAGTTTATAACTTTTTAGACACTCAACCCACCAGGGGACTCGAACACTGGCCAACAAGGTGGCAGTTGCACGCTGTATGCTCTACACCAAACTTCAAAGCCATAAAGAGATGTAGGAATTCTGGGGTATTTAACCAAACAGAACTCCAATCCTCTCCCAGGCAATGAGATAGTGTGGGACCCCGGGTGCTCTTTCATTGAGCGCTGTTATATGGGAAAACTCAGTGCCAAATGCTTAATGCACAGACTACCCTGTTCCATTAGCTGAAGTTTATAACTTTTTAGACACTCAACCCACCAGGGGACTGGAACACTGGCCAACAAGGTGGCAGTTGCACGCTGTATCCAATACACCATACTTCAATGCTATAAAGAGAGGTAGGAATTTTGGGGTATTTAACCAACCAGAACTCCAATCCTCTCCCAGGCAATGAGATAGTGTGGGACCCCGGGTGCTCTTTCATCGAGCCATGTTACATGGGAAAACTCAATGCCAAATGCTTAATGCACAGACTACCCTATTCCATTAGCTGAAGTTTATAACTTTTTAGACACTCAACCCACCAGGGGACGCGAACACTGGCCAACAAGGTGGCAGTTGCACGCTGTATCCACTACACTATACTTCAAAGCCATAAAGAGAGGTAGGAATTCTGGGGTATTTAAATAACCAGAACTCCAATTCTCTCCAAGGCAATGACATAGTGTGGGTCCCTGGGTGCTCTTTCATCGAGCTTTGTTATATGGGAAAATTCAGTGCCAAATGCTCAATGCACATACTACCCTGTTCCAGTAGCTTACGTTTATAACTTTTTAGACACTCAACCCACCAGGGGACTCGAGCACTGGCCAACAAGGTGACAGTTGCACGCTGTATCCAATTCACCATACTTCAAAGCTATAAAGAGAGGTAGGAATTTTGGGGTATTTAACCAACCAGAACTCCAATCCTCTCCCAGGCAATGAGATAGTGTGGGACCCCGGGTGCTCTTTCATCGAGCCCTGTTACATGGGAAAACTCAGTGCCAAATGCTTAATGCACAGACTACCCTCTTCCAGTAGCTGAAGTTTATAACTTTTTAGACACTCAACCCACCAGGGGACTCGAACACTGGCCAACAAGGTGGCAGTTGCACGCTGTATCCACTACACTATACTTCAAAGCCATAAAGAGAGGTAGGAATTCTGGGGTATTTAACCAACCAGAACTCCAATCCTCTCCCAGGCAATGAGATAGTGTGGGACCCCGGGTGCTCTTTCATCGAGCCCTGTTACATGGGAAAACTCAGTGCCAAATGCTTAATGCACAGACTACCCGCTTCCAGAACCTGAAGTTTATAACTTTTTAGACACTCAACCCACCAGGGGACTCGAACACTGGCCAACAAGGTGGCAGTTGCACGCTGTATCCACTACACTATACTTCAAAGCCATAAAGAGAGGTAGGAATACTGGGGTATTTAACTAACCAGAACTCCAATCCTCTCCCAGGCAATGAGATAGTGTGGGACCCCGGGTGCTCTTTCATCGAGCCATGTTACATGGGAAAACTCAATGCCAAATGCTTAATGCACAGACTACCCTGTTCCATTAGCTGAAGTTTATAACTTTTTAGACACTCAACCCACCAGGGGACTCGAACACTGGCCAACAAGGTGGCAGTTGCACGCTGTATCCACTACACTATACTTCAAAGCCATAAAGAGAGGTAGGAATTCTGGGGTATTTAACTAACCAGAACTCCAATTCTCTCCCAGGCAATGAGATAGTGTGGGACCCCGGGTGCTCTTTCATTGAGCCCTGTTATATGGGAAAACTCAGTGCCAAATGCTTAATGCACAGACTACCCTGTTCCATTAGCTGAAGTTTATAACTTTTTAGACACTCAACCAACCAGGGGACTCGAACACTGGCCAACAAGGTGGCAGTTGCACGCTGTATCCACTACACTATACTTCAAAGCCATAAAGAGAGGTAGGAATTCTGGTGTATTTAACCAACTAGAACTCCAATCCTCTCCCAGGCAATGAGATAGTGTGGGACCCCGGGTGCTCTTTCATTGAGCCCTGTTGTATGGGAAAACTCAGTGCCAAATGCTTAATGCACAGACTACCCTGTTCCATTAGCTGAAGTTTATAACTTTTTAGACACTCAACCCACCAGGGGACTCGAACACTGGCCAACAAGGTGGCAGTTGCACGCTGTATCCACTACACTATACTTCAAAGCCATAAAGAGAGGTAGGAATTCTGGGGTATTTAACTAACCAGAACTCCAATTCTCTCCAAGGCAATGAGATAGTGTGGGACCCCGGGTGCTCTTTCATTGGGCGCTGTTATATGGGAAAACTCAGTGCCAAATGCTTAATGCACAGACTACCCTGTTCCATTAGCTGAAGTTTATAACTTTTTAGACACTCAACCCACCAGGGGACTCGAACACTGGCCAACAAGGTGGCAGTTGCACGCTGTATCCACTACACTATACGTCAAAGCCATAAAGAGAGGTAGGAATTCTGGTGTATTTAACCAACCAGAACTCCAATCCTCTCCCAGGCAATGAGATAGTGTGGGACCCCGGGTGCTCTTTCATTGAGCCCTGTTATATGGGAAAACTCAGTGCCAAATGCTTAATGCACAGACTACCCTGTTCCATTAGCTGAAGTTTATAACTTTTTAGACACTCAACCCACCAGGGGACTCGAACACTGGCCAACAAGGTGGCAGTTGCACGCTGTATCCACTACACTATACTTCAAAGCCATAAAGAGAGGTAGGAATTCTGGGGTATTTAACTAACCAGAACTCCAATCCTCTCCCAGGCAATGAGATAGTGTGGGACCCCGGGTGCTCTTTCATCGAGCCCTGTTATATGGGAAAACTCATTGTCAAATGCATAATGCACAGACTACACTGTTCCAGTAGCTGAAGTTTATAACTTTTTAGACACTCAACCCACCAGGGGACTCGAACACTGGCCAACAAGGTGGCAGTTGCACGCTGTATGCTCTACACCATACTTCAAAGCCATAAAGAGAGGTAGGAATTCTGGGGTATTTAACCAAACAGAACTCCAATCCTCTCCCAGGCAATGAGATAGTGTGGGACCCCTGGTGCTCTTTCATTGAGCGCTGTTATATGGGAAAACTCAGTGCCAATTGCTTAATGCACAGACTACCCTGTTCCATTAGCTGAAGTTTATAACTTTTTAGACACTCAACCCACCAGGGGACTCGAACACTGGCCAACAAGGTGGCAGTTGCACACTGTATCCACTACACTATACTTCAAAGCCATAAAGAGAGGTAGGAATTCTGGGGTATTTAACCAACTAGAACTCCAATCCTCTCCCAGGCAATGAGATAGTGTGGGACCCCGGGTGCTCTTTCATTGAGCCCTGTTATATGGGAAAACTCAGTGCCAAAAGCTTAATGCACAGACTACCCTGTTCCATTAGCTGAAGTTTATAACTTTTTAGACACTCAACCCACCAGGGGACGCGAACACTGGCCAACAAGGTGGCAGTTGCACGCTGTATCCACTACACTATACTTCAAAGCCATAAAGAGAGGTAGGAATTCTGGGGTATTTAACTAACCAGAACTCCAATCCTCTCCCAGGCAATGAGATAGTGTGGGACCCCGGGTGCTCTTTCATCGAGCCCTGTTATAATGGAAAATTCAGTGCCAAATGCTTAATGCACAGACTACCCTGTTCCAGTAGCTGACGTTTATAACTTTTTAGACACTCAACCCACCAGGGGACTCGAACACTGCCAATCAAGGTGGCAGTTGCACGCTGTATCCACTACACTATACTTCAAAGCCATAAAGAGAGGTAGGAATTCTGGGGTATTTAACTAACCAGAACTCCAATCCTCTCCCAGGCAATGAGATAGTGTGGGACCCCGGGTGCTCTTTCATCGAGCCCTGTTATATGGGAAAACTCATTGCCAAATGCTTAATGCACAGACTACCCTGTTCGAGTAGCTGAAGTTTATAACTTTTTAGACACTCAACCCACCAGGGGACTCGAACACTGGCCAACAAGGTGGCAGTTGCACGCTGTATCCACTACACTATACGTCAAAGCCATAAAGAGAGGTAGGAATTCTGGTGTATTTAACCAACCAGAACTCCAATCCTCTCCCAGGCAATGAGATAGTGTGGGACCCCGGGTGCTCTTTCATTGAGCCCTGTTATATGGGAAAACTCAGTGCCAAATGCTTAATGCACAGACTACCCTGTTCCATTAGCTGAAGTTTATAACTTTTTAGACACTCAACCCACCAGGGGACTCGAACACTGGCCAACAAGGTGGCAGTTGCACGCTGTATCCACTACACAATACTTCAAAGCCATAAAGAGAGGTAGGAATTCTGAGGTATTTAACTAACCAGAACTCCAATCCTCTCCCAGGCAATGAGATAGTGTGGGACCCCGGGTGCTCTTTCATCGAGCCCTGTTATATGGGAAAACTCATTGCCAAATGCTTAATGCACAGACTACCCTGTTCGAGTAGCTGAAGTTTATAACTTTTTAGACACTCAACCCACCAGGGGACTCGAACACTGGCCAACAAGGTGCCAGTTGCACGCTGTATCCACTAAACTATACGTCAAAGCCATAAAGAGAGGTAGGAATTCTGGTGTATTTAACCAACCAGAACTCCAATCCTCTCCCAGGCAATGAGATAGTGTGGGACCCCGGGTGCTCTTTCATTGAGCCCTGTTATATGGGAAAACTCATTGCCAAATGCCTAATGCACAGACTACCCTGTTCCAGTAGCTGAAGTTTATAACTTTTTAGACACTCAACCCACCAGGGGACTCGATCACTGGCCAACAAGGTGGCAGTTGCACGCTGTATGCTCTACACCATACTTCAAAGCCATAAAGAGAGGTAGGAATTCTGGGGTATTTAACCAAACAGAACTCCAATCCTCTCCCAGGCAATGAGATAGTGTGGGACCCCGGGTGCTCTTTCATTGAGCGCTGTTATATGGGAAAACTCAGTGCCAAATGCTTAATGCACAGACTACCCTGTTCCATTAGCTGAAGTTTATAACTTTTTAGACACTCAACCCACCAGGGGACTCGAACACTGGCCAACAAGGTGGCAGTTGCACGCTGTATCCACTACACTATACCTCAAAGCCATAAAGAGAGGTAGGAATTCTGGGGTATTTAACTAACCAGAACTCCAATTCTCTCCAAGGCAATGAGATAGTGTGGGACCCCGGGTGCTCTTTCATTGGGCGCTGTTATATGGGAAAACTCAGTGCCAAATGCTTAATGCACAGACTACCCTGTTCCATTAGCTGAAGTTTATAACCTTTTAGACACTCAACCCACCAGGGGACTCGAACACTGGCCAACAAGGTGGCAGTTGCACGCTGTATCCAATACACCATACTTCAAAGCTATAAAGAGAGGTAGGAATTTTGGGGTATTTAACTAACCAGAACTCCAATCCTCTCCCAGGCAATGAGATAGTGTGGGACCCCGGGTGCTCTTTCATCGAGCCCTGTTACATGGGAAAACTCAGTGCCAAATGCTTAATGCACAGACTACCCTCTTCCAGTAGCTGAAGTTTATAACTTTTTAGACACTCAACCCACCATCGGACTCGAACACTGGCCAACAAGGTGGCAGTTGCACGCTGTATCCAATACACCATACTTCAAAGCTATAAAGAGAGGTAGGAATTTTGGGGTATTTAACCAACCAGAACTCCAATCCTCTCCCAGGCAATGAGATAGTGTGGGACCCCGGGTGCTCTTTCATCGAGCCCTGTTACAAGGGAAAACTCAGTGCCAAATGCTTAATGCACAGACTACCCTGTTCCAGTAGCTGAAGTTTATAACTTTTTAGACACTCAACCCACCAGGGGACTCGAACACTGGCCAACAAGGTGGCAGTTGCACGCTGTATCCACTACACTATACTTCAAAGCCATAAAGAGAGGTAGGAATTCTGGGGTATTTAACTAACCAGAACTCCAATCCTCTCCCAGGCAATGAGATAGTGTGGGACCCCGGGTGCTCTTTCATTGAGCGCTGTTATATGGGAAAACTCATTGCCAAATGCTTAATGCACAGACTACCCTGTTCCAGTAGCTGAAGTTTATAACTTTTTAGACACTCAACCCACCAGGGGACTCGAACACTGGCCAACAAGGTGGCAGTTGCACGCTGTATGCTCTACACCATACTTCAAAGCCATAAAGAGAGGTAGGAATTCTGGGGTATTTAACCAAACAGAACTCCAATCCTCTCCCAGGTAATGAGATAGTGTGGGACCCCGGGTGCTCTTTCATTGGGCGCTGTTATATGGGAAAACTCAGTGCCAAATGCTTAATGCACAGACTACCCTGTTCCATTAGCTGAAGTTTATAACTTTTTAGACACTCAACCCACCAGGGGACTCGAACACTGGCCAACAAGGTGGCAGTTGCACGCTGTATCCAATACACCATACTTCAAAGCTATAAAGAGAGGTAGGAATTTTGGGGTATTTAACCAACCAGAACTCCAATCCTCTCCCAGGCAATGAGATAGTGTGGGACCCCGGGTGCTCTTTCATCGAGCCCTGTTACATGGGAAAACTCAGTGCCAAATGCTTAATGCACAGACTACCCGCTTCCAGAACCTGAAGTTTATAACTTTTTAGACACTCAACCCACCAGGGGACTCGAACACTGGCCAACAAGGTGGCAGTTGCACGCTGTATCCACTACACTATACTTCAAAGCCATAAAGAGAGGTAGGAATACTGGGGTATTTAACTAACCAGAACTCCAATCCTCTCCCAGGCAATGAGATAGTGTGGGACCCCGGGTGCTCTTTCATCGACCCATGTTACATGGGAAAACTCAATGCCAAATGCTTAATGCACAGACTACCCTGTTCCATTAGCTGAAGTTTATAACTTTTTAGACACTCAACCCACCAGGGGACTCGAACACTGGCCAACAAGGTGGCAGTTGCACGCTGTATCCACTACACTATACTTCAAAGCCATAAAGAGAGGTAGGAATTCTGGGGTATTTAACTAACCAGAACTCCAATTCTCTCCCAGGCAATGAGATAGTGTGGGACCCCGGGTGCTTTTTCTTTGAGCCCTGTTATATGGGAAAACTCAGTGCCAAAAACTTAATGCACAGACTACCCTGTTCCATTAGCTGAAGTTTATAACTTTTTAGACACTCAACCCACCAGGGGACTCGAACACTGGCCAACAAGGTGGCAGTTGCACGCTGTATCCACTACACTATACTTCAAAGCCATAAAGAGAGGTAGGAATTCTGGGGTATTTAACCAACTAGAACTCCAATCCTCTCCCAGGCAATGAGATAGTGTGGGACCCCGGGTGCTCTTTCATTGAGCCCTGTTATATGGGAAAACTCAGTGCCAAATGCTTAATGCACAGACTACCCTGTTCCATTAGCTGAAGTTTATAACTTTTTAGACACTCAACCCACCAGGGGACTCGAACACTGGCCAACAAGGTGGCAGTTGCACGCTGTATCCACTACACTATACTTCAAAGCCATTAAGAGAGGTAGGAATTCTGGGGTATTTAACTAACCAGAACTCCAATTCTCTCCAAGGCAATGAGATAGTGTGGGACCCCGGGTGCTCTTTCATTGGGCGCTGTTATATGGGAAAACTCAGTGCCAAATGCTAAATGCACAGACTACCCTGTTCCATTAGCTGAAGTTTATAACTTTTTAGACACTCAACCCACCAGGGGACTCGAACACTGGCCAACAAAGTGGCAGTTGCACGCTGTATCCAATACACCATACTTCAAAGCTATAAAGAGAGGTAGGAATTTTGGGGTATTTAACCAACCAGAACTCTAATCCTCTCCCAGGCAATGAGATAGTGTGGGACCCCGGGTGCTCTTTCATCGAGCCCTGTTACATGGGAAAACTCAGTGCCAAATCCTTAATGCACAGACTACCCTCTTCCAGTAGCTGAAGTTTATAACTTTTTAGACACTCAACCCACCAGGGGACTCGAACACTGGCCAACAAGGTGGCAGTTGCACGCTGTATCCAATACACCATACTTCAAAGCTATAAAGAGAGGTAGGAATTTTGGGGTATTTAACCAACCAGAACTCCAATCCTCTCCCAGGCAATGAGATAGTGTGGGACCCCGGGTGCTCTTTCATCGAGCCCTGTTACATGGGAAAACTCAGTGCCAAATGCTTAATGCACAGACTACCCTCTTCCAGTAGCTGAAGTTTATAACTTTTTAGACACTCAACCCACCAGGACACTCGAACACTGGCCAACAAGGTGGCAGTTGCACGCTGTATCCAATACACCATACTTCAAAGCTATAAAGAGAGGTAGGAATTTTGGGGTATTTAACCAACCAGAACTCCAGTCCTCTCCCAGGCAATGAGATAGTGTGGGACCCCGGGTGCTCTTTCATCGAGCCCTGTTACAAGGGAAAACTCAGTGCCAAATGCTTAATGCACAGACTACCCTGTTCCAGTAGCTGAAGTTTATAACTTTTTAGACACTCAACCCACCAGGGGACTCGAACACTGGCCAACAAGGTGGCAGTTGCACGCTGTATCCACTACACTATACTTCAAAGCCATAAAGAGAGGTAGGAATTCTGGGGTATTTAACTAACCAGAACTCCAATCCTCTCCCAGGCAATGAGATAGTGTGGGACCCCGGGTGCTCTTTCATTGAGCGCTGTTATATGGGAAAACTCATTGCCAAACGCTTAATGCACAGACTACCCTGTTCCAGTAGCTGAAGTTTATAACTTTTTAGACACTCAACCCACCAGGGGACTCGAACACTGGCCAACAAGGTGGCAGTTGCACGCTGTATGCTCTACACCATACTTCAAAGCCATAAAGAGAGGTAGGAATTCTGGGGTATTTAACCAAACAGAACTCCAATCCTCTCCCAGGTAATGAGATAGTGTGGGACCCCGGGTGCTCTTTCATTGGGCGCTGTTATATGGGAAAACTCAGTGCCAAATGCTTAATGCACAGACTACCCTGTTCCATTAGCTGAAGTTTATAACTTTTTAGACACTCAACCCACCAGGGGACTGGAACACTGGCCAACAAGGTGGCAGTTGCACGCTGTATCCAATACACCATACTTCAATGTTATAAAGAGAGGTAGGAATTTTGGGGTATTTAACCAACCAGAACTCCAATCCTCTCCCAGGCAATGAGATAGTGTGGGACCCCGGGTGCTCTTTCATCGAGCCATGTTACATGGGAAAACTCAATGCCAAATGCTTAATGCACAGACTACCCTGTTCCATTAGCTGAAGTTTATAACTTTTTAGACACTCAACCCACCTGGGGACGCGAACACTGGCCAACAAGGTGGCAGTTGCACGCTGTATCCACTACACTATACTTCAAAGCCATAAAGAGAGGTAGGAATTCTGGGGTAATTAACTAACCAGAACTCCAATTCTCTCCCAGGCAATGAGATAGTGTGGGACCCCGGGTGCTCTTTCATTGAGCCCAGTTATATGGGAAAACTCAGTGCCAAATGCTTAATGCACAGACTACCCTGTTCCATTAGCTGAAGTTTATAACTTTTTAGACACTCAACCCACCAGGGGACTCGAACACTGGCCAACAAGGTGGCAGTTGCACGCTGTATCCACTACACTATACTTCAAAGCCATAAAGAGAGGTAGGAATTCTGGGGTATTTAAATAACCAGAACTCCAATTCTCTCCAAGGCAATGACATAGTGTGGGACCCTGGGTGCTCTTTCATCGAGCTTTGTTATATGGGAAAATTCAGTGCCAAATGCTCAATGCACATACTACCCTGTTCCAGTAGCTTACGTTTATAACTTTTTAGACACTCAACCCACCAGGGGACTCGAGCACTGGCCAACAACGTGGCAGTTGCACGCTGTATCCAATTCACCATACTTCAAAGCTATAAAGAGAGGTAGGAATTTTGGGGTATTTAACCAACCAGAACTCCAATCCTCTCCCAGGCAATGAGATAGTGTGGGACCCCGGGTGCTCTTTCATCGAGCCCTGTTACATGGGAAAACTCAGTGCCAAATGCTTAATGCACAGACTACCCTCTTCCAGTAGCTGAAGTTTATAACTTTTTAGACACTCAACCCACCAGGGGACTCGAACACTGGCCAACAAGGTGGCAGTTGCACGCTGTATCCACTACACTATACTTCAAAGCCATAAAGAGAGGTAGGAATTCTGGGGTATTTAACCAACCAGAACTCCAATCCTCTCCCAGGCAATGAGATAGTGTGGGACCCCGGGTGCTCTTTCATCGAGCCCTGTTACATGGGAAAACTCAGTGCTAAATGCTTAATGCACAGACTACCCGCTTCCAGAACCTGAAGTTTATAACTTTTTAGACACTCAACCCACCAGGGGACTCGAACACTGGCCAACAAGGTGGCAGTTGCACGCTGTATCCACTACACTATACTTCAAAGCCATAAAGAGAGGTAGGAATACTGGGGTATTTAACTAACCAGAACTCCAATCCTCTCCCAGGCAATGAGATAGTGTGGGACCCCGGGTGCTCTTTCATCGAGCCATGTTACATGGGAAAACTCAGTGCTAAATGCTTAATGCACAGACTACCCGCTTCCAGAACCTGAAGTTTATAACTTTTTAGACACTCAACCCACCAGGGGACTCGAACACTGGCCAACAAGGTGGCAGTTGCACGCTGTATCCACTACACTATACTTCAAAGCCATAAAGAGAGGTAGGAATTCTGGGGTATTTAACCAACTAGAACTCCAATCCTCTCCCAGGCAATGAGATAGTGTGGGACCCCGGGTGCTCTTTCATCGAGCCCTGTTACATGGGAAAACTCAGTGCCAAATGCTTAATGCACAGACTACCCTCTTCCAGTAGCTGAAGTTTATAACTTTTTAGACACTCAACCCACCAGGGGACTCGAACACTGGCCAACAAGGTGGCAGTTGCACGCTGTATCCACTACACTATACTTCAAAGCCATAAAGAGAGGTAGGAATTCTGGGGTATTTAACCAACCAGAACTCCAATCCTCTCCCAGGCAATGAGATAGTGTGGGACCCCGGGTGCTCTTTCATTGAGCGCTGTTATATGGGAAAACTCAGTGCCAAATGCTTAATGCACAGACTACCCTGTTCCAGTAGCTGAAGTTTATAACTTTTTAGACACTCAACCCACCAGGGGACTCGAACACTGGCCAACAAGGTGGCAGTTGCACGCTGTATCCACTACACAATACTTCAAAGCCATAAAGAGAGGTAGGAATTCTGGGGTATTTAACTAACCAGAACTCCAATCCTCTCCCAGGCAATGAGATAGTGTGGGACCCCGGGTGCTCTTTCATTGAGCGCTGTTATATGGGAAAACTCATTGCCAAATGCTTAATGCACAGACTACCCTGTTCCAGTAGCTGAAGTTTATAACTTTTTAGACACTCAACCCACCAGGGGACTCGAACACTGGCCAACAAGGTGGCAGTTGCACGCTGTATGCTCTACACCATACTTCAAAGCCATAAAGAGAGGTAGGAATTCTGGGGTATTTAACCAAACAGAACTCCAATCCTCTCCCAGGTAATGAGATAGTGTGGGACCCCGGGTGCTCTTTCATTGGGCGCTGTTATATGGGAAAACTCAGTGCCAAATGCTTAATGCACAGACTACCCTGTTCCATTAGCTGAAGTTTATAACTTTTTAGACACTCAACCCACCAGGGGACTCGAACACTGGCCAACAAGGTGGCAGTTGCACGCTGTATGCTCTACACCATACTTCAAAGCCATAAAGAGATGTAGGAATTCTGGGGTATTTAACCAAACAGAACTCCAATCCTCTCCCAGGCAATGAGATAGTGTGGGACCCCGGGTGATCTTTCATTGAGCGCTGTTATATGGGAAAACTCAGTGTCAAATGCTTAATGCACAGACTACCCTGTTCCATTAGCTGAAGTTTATAACTTTTTAGACACTCAACCCACCAGGGGACTGGAACACTGGCCAACAAGGTGGCAGTTGCACGCTGTATCCAATACACCATACTTCAATGCTATAAAGAGAGGTAGGAATTTTGGGGTATTTAACCAACCAGAACTCCAATCCTCTCCCAGGCAATGAGATAGTGTGGGACCCCGGGTGCTCTTTCATCGAGCCATGTTACATGGGAAAACTCAATGCCAAATGCTTAATGCACAGACTACCCTATTCCATTAGCTGAAGTTTATAACTTTTTAGACACTCAACCCACCAGGGGACGCGAACACTGGCCAACAAGGTGGCAGTTGCACGCTGTATCCACTACACTATACTTCAAAGCCATAAAGAGAGGTAGGAATTCTGGGGTATTTAAATAACCAGAACTCCAATTCTCTCCAAGGCAATGACATAGTGTGGGTCCCTGGGTGCTCTTTCATCGAGCTTTGTTATATGGGAAAATTCAGTGCCAAATGCTCAATGCACATACTACCCTGTTCCAGTAGCTTACGTTTATAACTTTTTAGACACTCAACCCACCAGGGGACTCGAGCACTGGCCAACAAGGTGGCAGTTGCACGCTGTATCCAATTCACCATACTTCAAAGCTATAAAGAGAGGTAGGAATTTTGGGGTATTTAACCAACCAGAACTCCAATCCTCTCCCAGGCAATGAGATAGTGTGGGACCCCGGGTGCTCTTTCATCGAGCCCTGTTACATGGGAAAACTCAGTGCCAAATGCTTAATGCACAGACTACCCTCTTCCAGTAGCTGAAGTTTATATCTTTTTAGACACTCAACCCACCAGGGGACTCGAACACTGGCCAACAAGGTGGCAGTTGCACGCTGTATCCACTACACTATACTTCAAAGCCATAAAGAGAGGTAGGAATTCTGGGGTATTTAACCAACCAGAACTCCAATCCTCTCCCAGGCAATGAGATAGTGTGGGACCCCGGGTGCTCTTTCATTGAGCCCTGTTATATGGGAAAACTCAGTGCCAAATGCTTAATGCACAGACTACCCTGTTCCATTAGCTGAAGTTTATAACTTTTTAGACACTCAACCAACCAGGGGACTCGAACACTGGCCAACAAGGTGGCAGTTGCACGCTGTATCCACTACACTATACTTCAAAGCCATAAAGAGAGGTAGGAATTCTGGGGTATTTAACCAACTAGAACTCCAATCCTCTCCCAGGCAATGAGATAGTGTGGGACCCCGGGTGCTCTTTCATTGAGCCCTGTTATATGGGAAAACTCAGTGCCAAATGCTTAATGCACAGACTACCCTGTTCCATTAGCTGAAGTTTATAACTTTTTAGACACTCAACCCACCAGGGGACTCGAAAACTGGCCAACAAGGTGGCAGTTGCACGCTGTATCCACTACACTATACTTCAAAGCCATAAAGAGAGGTAGGAATTCTGGGGTATTTAACCTAACCAGAACTCCAATTCCTCTCCCAGGCAATGAGATAGTGTGGGACCCCGGGTGCTCTTTCATTGAGCGCTGTTATATGGGAAAACTCAGTGCCAAATGCTTAATGCACAGACTACCCTGTTCCATTAGCTGAAGTTTATAACTTTTTAGACACTCAACCCACCAGGGGACTCGAACACTGGCCAACAAGGTGGCAGTTGCACGCTGTATCCAATACACCATACTTCAAAGCTATAAAGAGAGGTAGGAATTTTGGGGTATTTAACCAACCAGAACTCCAATCCTCTCCCAGGCAATGAGATAGTGTGGGACCCCGGGTGCTCTTTCATCGAGCTCTGTTACAAGGAAAAACTCAGTGCCAAATGCTTAATGCACAGACTACCCTGTTCCAGTAGCTGAAGTTTATAACTTTTTAGACACTCAACCCACCAGGGGACTCGAACACTGGCCAACAAGGTGGCAGTTGCACGCTGTATCCACTACACTATACTTCAAAGCCATAAAGAGAGGTAGGAATTCTGGGGTATTTAACTAACCAGAACTCCAATCCTCTCCCAGGCAATGAGATAGTGTGGGACCCCGGGTGCTCTTTCATTGAGCGCTGTTATATGGGAAAACTCATTGCCAAATGCTTAATGCACAGACTACCCTGTTCCAGTAGCTGAAGTTTATAACTTTTTAGACACTCAACCCACCAGGGGACTCGAACACTGGCCAACAAGGTGGCAGTTGCACGCTGTATGCCTACTACACCATACTTCAAAGCCATAAAGAGAGGTAGGAATTCTGGGGTATTTAACCAACCAGAACTCCAATCCTCTCCCAGGTAATGAGATAGTGTGGGACCCCGGGTGCTCTTTCATTGAGCGCTGTTATATGGGAAAACTCAGTGCCAAATGCTTAATGCACAGACTACCCTGTTCCATTAGCTGAAGTTTATAACTTTTTAGACACTCAACCCACCAGGGGACTCGAACACTGGCCAACAAGGTGGCAGTTGCACGCTGTATCCAATACACCATACTTCAAAGCCATAAAGAGAGGTAGGAATTTTGGGGTATTTAACCAACCAGAACTCCAATCCTCTCCCAGGCAATGAGATAGTGTGGGACCCCGGGTGCTCTTTCATCGAGCCATGTTACATGGGAAAACTCAATGCCAAATGCTTAATGCACAGACTACCCTGTTCCATTAGCTGAAGTTTATAACTTTTTAGACACTCAACCCACCAGGGGACGCGAACACTGGCCAACAAGGTGGCAGTTGCACGCTGTATCCACTACACTATACTTCAAAGCCATAAAGAGAGGTAGGAATTCTGGGGTATTTAACTAACCAGAACTCCAATCCTCTCCCAGGCAATGAGATAGTGTGGGACCCCGGGTGCTCTTTCATCGAGCCCTGTTATATGGGAAAACTCAGTGCCAAATGCTTAATGCACAGACTACCCTGTTCCATTAGCTGAAGTTTATAACTTTTTAGACACTCAACCCACCAGGGGACTCGAACACTGGCCAACAAGGTGGCAGTTGCACGCTGTATCCAATACACCATACTTCAAAGCTATAAAGAGAGGTAGGAATTTTGGGGTATTTAACCAACCAGAACTCCAATCCTCTCCCAGGCAATGAGATAGTGTGGGACCCCGGGTGCTCTTTCATCGAGCCATGTTACATGGGAAAACTCAATGCCAAATGCTTAATGCACAGACTACCCTGTTCCATTAGCTGAAGTTTATAACTTTTTAGACACTCAACCCACCAGGGGACGCGAACACTGGCCAACAAGGTGGCAGTTGCACGCTGTATCCACTACACCATACTTCAAAGCCATAAAGAGAGGTAGGAATTCTGGGGTATTTAACTAACCAGAACTCCAATTCTCTCCCAGGCAATGAGATAGTGTGGGACCCCGGGTGCTCTTTCATTGAGCCCTGTTCTATGGGAAAACTCAGTGCCAATTGCTTAATGCACAGACTACCCTGTTCCATTAGCTGAAGTTTATAACTTTTTAGACACTCAACCCACCAGGGGACTCGAACACTGGCCAACAAGGTGGCAGTTGCACGCTGTATCCACTACACTATACTTCAAAGCCATAAAGAGAGGTAGGAATTCTGGGGTATTTAACTAACCAGAACTCCAATTCTCTCCCAGGCAATGAGATAGTGTGGGACCCCGGGTGCTCTTTCATTGAGCCCTGTTATATGGGAAAACTCAGTGCCAAATGCTTAATGCACAGACTACCCTGTTCCATTAGCTGAAGTTTATAACTTTTTAGACACTCAACCCACCAGGGGACTCGAACACTGGCCAACAAGGTGGCAGTTGCACGCTGTATCCACTACACTATACTTCAAAGCCATAAAGAGAGGTAGGAATTCTGGGGTATTTAACTAACCAGAACTCCAATTCTCTCCCAGGCAATGAGATAGTGTGGGACCCCGGGTGCTCTTTCATTGAGCCCTGTTATATGGGAAAACTCAGTGCCAAATGCTTAATGCACAGACTACCCTGTTCCATTAGCTGAAGTTTATAACTTTTTAGACACTCAACCCACCAGGGGACTCGAACACTGGCCAACAAGGTGGCAGTTGCACGCTGTATCCACTACACTATACTTCAAAGCCATAAAGAGAGGTAGGAATTCTGGGGTATTTAAATAACCAGAACTCCAATTCTCTCCAAGGCAATGACATAGTGTGGGACCCTGGGTGCTCTTTCATCGAGCTTTGTTATATGAGAAAATTCAGTGCCAAATGCTCAATGCACATACTACCCTGTTCCAGTAGCTTACGTTTATAACTTTTTAGACACTCAACCCACCAGGGGACTCGAGCACTGGCCAACAAGGTGGCAGTTGCACGCTGTATCCAATTCACCATACTTCAAAGCTATAAAGAGAGGTAGGAATTTTGGGGTATTTAACCAACCAGAACTCCAATCCTCTCCCAGGCAATGAGATAGTGTGGGACCCCGGGTGCTCTTTCATCGAGCCCTGTTACATGGGAAAACTCAGTGCCAAATGCTTAATGCACAGACTACCCTCTTCAAGTAGCTGAAGTTTATAACTTTTTAGACACTCAACCCACCAGGGGACTCGAACACTGGCCAACAAGGTGGCAGTTGCACGCTGTATCCACTACTCTATACTTCAAAGCCATAAAGAGAGGTAGGAATTCTGGGGTATTTAACCAACCAGAACTCCAATCCTCTCCCAGGCAATGAGATAGTGTGGGACCCCGGGTGCTCTTTCATTGAGCGCTGTTATATGGGAAAACTCATTGCCAAATGCTTAATGCACAGACTACCCTGTTCCAGTAGCTGAAGTTTATAACTTTTTAGACACT
The DNA here is from genome assembly GCF_040958095.1 of Procambarus clarkii. Classification (NCBI taxonomy): domain Eukaryota; kingdom Metazoa; phylum Arthropoda; class Malacostraca; order Decapoda; family Cambaridae; genus Procambarus; species Procambarus clarkii. The sequence continues at coordinate 10,053 of NW_027190425.1, read as the reverse complement.
CAACCCACCAGGGGACTCGAACACTGGCCAACAAGGTGGCAGTTGCACGCTGTATCCAATACACCATACTTCAAAGCTATAAAGAGAGGTAGGAATTTTGGGGTATTTAACCAACCAGAACTCCAGTCCTCTCCCAGGCAATGAGATAGTGTGGGACCCCGGGTGCTCTTTCATCGAGCCCTGTTACAAGGGAAAACTCAGTGCCAAATGCTTAATGCACAGACTACCCTGTTCCAGTAGCTGAAGTTTATAACTTTTTAGACACTCAACCCACCAGGGGACTCGAACACTGGCCAACAAGGTGGCAGTTGCACGCTGTATCCACTACACTATACTTCAAAGCCATAAAGAGAGGTAGGAATTCTGGGGTATTTAACTAACCAGAACTCCAATCCTCTCCTAGGCAATGAGATAGTGTGGGACCCCGGGTGCTCTTTCATTGAGCGCTGTTATATGGGAAAACTCATTGCCAAATGCTTAATGCACAGACTACCCTGTTCCAGTAGCTGAAGTTTATAACAATTTAGACACTCAACCCACCAGGGGACTCGAACACTGGCCAACAAGGTGGCAGTTGCACGCTGTATGCTCTACACCATACTTCAAAGCCATAAAGAGAGGTAGGAATTCGGGGGTATTTAACCAAACAGAACTCCAATCCTCTCCCAGGTAATGAGATAGTGTGGGACCCCGGGTGCTCTTTCATTGAGCGCTGTTATATGGGAAAACTCAGTGCCAAATGCTTAATGCACAGACTACCCTGTTCCACTAGCTGAAGTTTATAACTTTTTAGACACTCAACCCACCAGGGGACTCGAACACTGGCCAACAAGGTGGCAGTTGCACGCTGTATCCAATACACCATACTTCAAAGCTATAAAGAGAGGTAGGAATTTTGGGGTATTTAACCAACCAGAACTCCAATCCTCTCCCAGGCAATGAGATAGTGTGGGACCCCGGGTGCTCTTTCATCGAGCCCTGTTACATGGGAAAACTCAGTGCCAAATGCTTAATGCACAGACTACCCGCTTCCAGAACCTGAAGTTTATAACTTTTTAGACACTCAACCCACCAGGGGACTCGAACACTGGCCAACAAGGTGGCAGTTGCACGCTGTATCCACTACACTATACTTCAAAGCCATAAAGAGAGGTAGGAATACTGGGGTATTTAACTAACCAGAACTCCAATCCTCTCCCAGGCAATGAGATAGTGTGGGACCCAGGGTGCTCTTTCATCGAGCCCTGTTATATGGGAAAACTCATTGCCAAATGCTTAATGCACAGACTACCCTGTTCCAGTAGCTGAAGTTTATAACTTTTTAGACACTCAACCCACCAGGGGACTCGAACACTGGCCAACAAGGTGGCAGTTGCACGCTGTATGCTCTACACCATACTTCAAAGCCATAAAGAGATGTAGGAATTCTGGGGTATTTAACCAAACAGAACTCCAATCCTCTCCCAGGCAATGAGATAGTGTGGGACACCGGGTGCTCTTTCATTGAGCGCTGTTATATGGGAAAACTCAGTGCCAAATGCTTAATGCACAGACTACCCTGTTCCATTAGCTGAAGTTTATAACTTTTTAGACACTCAACCCACCAGGGGACTCGAACACTGGCCAACAAGGTGGCAGTTGCACGCTGTATCCAATACACCATACTTCAATGCTATAAAGAGAGGTAGGAATTTCTGGGGTATTTAACCAACCAGAACTCCAATCCTCTCCCAGGCAATGAGATAGTGTGGGACCCCGGGTGCTCTTTCATCTGAGCCATGTTATATGGGAAAACTCAGTGCCAAATGCTTAATGCACAGACTACCCTGTTCCATTAGCTGAAGTTTATAACTTTTTAGACACTCAACCCACCAGGGGACTCGAACACTGGCCAACAAGGTGGCAGTTGCACGCTGTATCCACTACACTATACTTCAAAGCCATAAAGAGAGGTAGGAATTCTGGGGTATTTAACTAACCAGAACTCCAATTCTCTCCCAGGCAATGAGATAGTGTGGGACCCCGGGTGCTCTTTCATTGAGCCTGTTATATGGGAAAACTCAGTGCCAAATGCTTAATGCACAGACTACCCTGTTCCAGTAGCTGAAGTTTATAACTTTTTAGACACTCAACCCACCAGGGGACTCGAACACTGGCCAACAAGGTGGCAGTTGCACGCTGTATCCACTACACCATACTTCAAAGCTATAAAGAGAGGTAGGAATTCTGGGGTATTTAACTAACCAGAACTCCAATTCTCTCCAAGGCAATGAGTAGTGTGGGACCCCGGGTGCTCTTTCATCGAGCCTGTTACATGGGAAAACTCAGTGCCAAATGCTAATGCACAGACTACCCTGTTCCAGTAGCTGACGTTTATAACTTTTTAGACACTCAACCCACCAGGGGACTCGAACACTGGCCAACAAGGTGGCAGTTGCACGCTGTATCCACTACACCTATACGTCAAAGCCTATAAAGAGAGGTAGGAATTCTGGTGTATTTAACCAACCAGAACTCCAATCCTCTCCCAGGCAATGAGATAGTGTGGGACCCCGGGTGCTCTTTCATCGAGCCCTGTTACTATGGGAAAACTCAGTGCCAAATGCTTAATGCACAGACTACCCTGTTCCATTAGCTGAAGTTTATAACTTTTTAGACACTCAACCCACCAGGGGACTCGAACACTGGCCAACAAGGTGGCAGTTGCACGCTGTATCCACTACACTATACTTCAAAGCCATAAAGAGAGGTAGGAATTCTGGGGTATTTAACTAACCAGAACTCCAATCCTCTCCCAGGCAATGAGATAGTGTGGGACCCCGGGTGCTCTTTCATTGAGCCCTGTTATATGGGAAAAACTCAGTGCCAAATGCTTAATGCACAGACTACCCTGTTCCAGTAGCTTGAAGTTTATAACTTTTTAGACACTCAACCACCAGGGGACTCGAACACTGGCCAACAAGGTGGCAGTTGCACGCTGTATCCACTACACTATACTTCAAAGCCATAAAGAGAGGTAGGAATTCTGGGGTATTTAACTAACCAGAACTTCAATTCTCTCCCAGGCAATGAGATAGTGTGGGACCCCGGGTGCTCTTTCATTGAGCCCTGTTATATGGGAAAACTCAGTGCCAAATGCTTAATGCACAGACTACCCTGTTCCAGTAGCTGAAGTTTATAACTTTTTAGACACTCAACCCACCAGGGGACTCGAACACTGGCCAACAAGGTGGCAGTTGCACGCTGTATCCAATACACCATACTTCAAAGCTATAAAGAGAGGTAGGAATTTTTGGGGTATTTAACCAACCAGAACTCCAGTCCTCTCCCAGGCAATGAGATAGTGTGGGACCCCGGGTGCTCTTTCATCGAGCCCTGTTACAAGGGAAAACTCAGTGCCAAATGCTTAATGCACAGACTACCCTGTTCCAGTAGCTGAAGTTTATAACTTTTTAGACACTCAACCCACCAGGGGACTCGAACACTGGCCAACAAGGTGGCAGTTGCACGCTGTATCCACTACACTATACTTCAAAGCCATAAAGAGAGGTAGGAATTCTGGGGTATTAACTAACCAGAACTCCAATTCCTCTCCAAGGCAATGAGATAGTGTGGGACCCTGGGTGCTCTTTCATCGAGCTTTGTTATATGGGAAAATTCAGTGCCAAATGCTCAATGCACATACTACCCTGTTCCAGTAGCTTACGTTTATAACTTTTTAGACACTCAACCCACCAGGGGACTCGAGCACTGGCCAACAAGGTGGCAGTTGCACGCTGTATCCAATTCACCATACTTCAAAGCTATAAAGAGAGGTAGGAATTTTGGGGTATTTAACCAACCAGAACTCCAATCCTCATCCCAGGCAATGAGATAGTGTGGGACCCCGGGTGCTCTTTCATCGAGCCCTGTTACATGGGAAAACTCAGTGCCAAATGCTTAATGCACAGACTACCCTGTTCCAGTAGCTGAAGTTTATAACTTTTTAGACACTCAACCCACCAGGGGACTCGAACACTGGCCAACAAGGTGGCAGTTGCACGCTGTATCCACTACACTATACGTCAAAGCCATAAAGAGAGGTAGGAATTCTGGAGTATTTAACCAACCAGAACTCCAATCCTCTCCCAGGCAATGAGATAGGGTGGGACCCCGGGTGCTCTTTCATTGAGCCCTGTTATATGGGAAAACTCAGTGCCAAATGCTTAATGCACAGACTACCCTGTTCCATTAGCTGAAGTTTATAACTTTTTAGACACTCAACCCACCAGGGGACTCGAACACTGGCCAACAAGGTGGCAGTTGCACGCTGTATCCACTACACTATACTTCAAAGCCATAAAGAGAGGTAGGAATTCTGGGGTATTTAACTAACCAGAACTCCAATTCTCTCCCAGGCAATGAGATAGTGTGGGACCCCGGGTGCTCTTTCATTGAGCCCTGTTATATGGGAAAACTCAGTGCCAAATGCTTAATGCACAGACTACCCTGTTCCATTAGCTGAAGTTTATAACTTTTTAGACACTCAACCCACCAGGGGACTCGAACACTGGCCAACAAGGTGGCAGTTGCACGCTGTATCCACTACACTATACTTCAAAGCCATAAAGAGAGGTAGGAATTCTGGGGTATTTAAATAACCAGAACTCCAATTCTCTCCAAGGCAATGACATAGTGTGGGACCCTGGGTGCTCTTTCATCGAGCTTGTTATTATGAGAAAAATCAGTGCCAAATGCTCAATGCACATACTACCCTGTTCCAGTAGCTTACGTTTATAACTTTTTAGACACTCACCCACCAGGGGACTCGAAGCACTGGCCAACAAGGTGGCAGTTTGCACGCTGTATCCAATTCACCATACTTCAAAGCTATAAAGAGAGGTAGGAATTTTGGGGTATTTAACCAACCAGAACTCCAATCCTCTCCCAGGCAATGAGATAGTGTGGGACCCCGGGTGCTCTTTCATCGAGCCCTGTTATATGGGAAAACTCAGTGCCAAATGCTTAATGCACAGACTACCCTGCTTCAAGTAGCTGAAGTTTATAACTTTTTAGACACTCAACCCACCAGGGGACTCGAACACTGGCCAACAAGGTGGCAGTTGCACGCTGTATCCACTACTCTATACTTCAAAGCCATAAAGAGAGGTAGGAATTCTGGGGTATTTAACCAACCAGAACTCCAATCCTCTCCCAGGCAATGAGATAGTGTGGGGACCCCGGGTGCTCTTTCATTGAGCGCTTGTTATATGGGAAAACTCAATTGCCAAATGCTTAATGCACAGACTACCCTGTTCCAGTAGCTGAAGTTTATCAACTTTTTAGACACTCAACCCACCAGGGGACTCGAACACTGGCCAACAAGGTGGCAGTTGCACGCTGTATCCAATACACTATACTTCAAAGCTATAAAGAGAGGTAGGAATTTGGGGTATTTAACCAACCAGAACTCCAAGTCCTCTCCCAGGCAATGAGATAGTGTGGGACCCCGGGTGCTCTTTCATCGAGCCCTGTTACAAGGGAAAACTCAGTGCCAAATGCTTAATGCACAGACTACCCTGTTCCAGTAGCTGAAGTTTATAACTTTTTAGACACTCAACCCACCAGGGGACTCGAACACTGGCCAACAAGGTGGCAGTTGCACGCTGTATCCACTACACTATACTTCAAAGCCATAAAGAGAGGTAGGAATTCTGGGGTATTTAAACTAACAGAACTCCAATCCTCTCCTAGGCAATGAGATAGTGTGGGACCCCGGGTGCTCTTTCATTGAGCGCTGTTATATGGGAAAACTCATTGCCAAATGCTTAATGCACAGACTACCCTGTTCCAGTAGCTGAAGTTTATAACAATTTAGACACTCAACCCACCAGGGGACTCGAACACTGCCAACAAGTTGGCAGTTGCACGCTGTATGCTCATACACCATACTTCAAAGCTATAAAGAGAGGTAGGAATTCGGGGGTATTTAACCAAACAGAACTCCAATCCTCTCCCAGGTAATGAGATAGTGTGGACCCCGGGTGCTCTTTCATTGGGCGCTGTTATATGGGAAAACTCAGTGCCAAATGCTATAATGCACAGACTACCCTGTTCCACTAGCTGAAGTTTATAACTTTTTAGACACTCAACCCACCAGGGGACTCGAACACTGGCCACAAGGTGGCAGTTGCACGCTGTATCCAATACACCATACTTCAAAGCTATAAAGAGAGGTAGGAATTTTGGGGTATTTAACCAACCAGAACTCAATCCTCTCCCAGGCAATGAGATAGTGTGGGACCCCGGGTGCTCTTTCATCGAGCCCTGTTATATGGGAAAACTCAGTGCCAAATGCTTAATGCACAGACTACCCGCTTCCAGTAACCTGAAGTTTATAACTTTTTAGACACTCAACCCACCAGGGGACTCGAACACTGGCCAACAAGGTGGCAGTTGCACGCTGTATCCACTACACCATACTTCAAAGCTATAAAGAGAGGTAGGAATTCTGGGGTATTTAACCAACCAGAACTCCAATCCTCTCCCAGGCAATGAGATAGTGTGGGACCCCGGGTGCTCTTTCATCGAGCCCTGTTATATGGGAAAACTCAGTGCCAAATGCTTAATGCACAGACTACCCTGTTCCAGTAGCTGAAGTTTATAACTTTTTAGACACTCAACCCACCAGGGGACTCGAACACTGGCCAACAAGGTGGCAGTTGCACGCTGTATCCACTACACTATACTTCAAAGCCATAAAGAGAGGTAGGAATTCTGGGGTATTTAACCAACCAGAACTCCAATCCTCTCCCAGGCAATGAGATAGTGTGGGACCCCGGGTGCTCTTTCATCGAGCCCTGTTATATGGGAAAACTCAGTGCCAAATGCTTAATGCACAGACTACCCTGTTCCAGTAGCTGAAGTTTATAACTTTTTAGACACTCAACCCACCAGGGGACTCGAACACTGGCCAACAAGGTGGCAGTTGCACGCTGTATCCACTACACCATACTTCAAAGCCATAAAGAGAGGTAGGAATTCTGGGGTATTTAACCAACCAGAACTCCAATCCTCTCCCAGGCAATGAGATAGTGTGGGACCCCGGGTGCTCTTTCATCGAGCCCTGTTATATGGGAAAACTCAGTGCCAAATGCTTAATGCACAGACTACCCTGTTCCAGTAGCTGAAGTTTATAACTTTTTAGACACTCAACCCACCAGGGGACTCGAACACTGGCCAACAAGGTGGCAGTTGCACGCTGTATCCACTACACTATACTTCAAAGCCATAAAGAGAGGTAGGAATTCTGGGGTATTTAACCAACCAGAACTCCAATCCTCTCCCAGGCAATGAGATAGTGTGGGACCCCGGGTGCTCTTTCATCGAGCCCTGTTATATGGGAAAACTCAGTGCCAAATGCTTAATGCACAGACTACCCTGTTCCAGTAGCTGAAGTTTATAACTTTTTAGACACTCAACCCACCAGGGGACTCGAACACTGGCCAACAAGGTGGCAGTTGCACGCTGTATCCACTACACTATACTTCAAAGCCATAAAGAGAGGTAGGAATTCTGGGGTATTTAACCAACCAGAACTCCAATCCTCTCCCAGGCAATGAGATAGTGTGGGACCCCGGGTGCTCTTTCATCGAGCCCTGTTATATGGGAAAACTCAGTGCCAAATGCTTAATGCACAGACTACCCTGTTCCAGTAGCTGAAGTTTATAACTTTTTAGACACTCAACCCACCAGGGGACTCGAACACTGGCCAACAAGGTGGCAGTTGCACGCTGTATCCACTACACTATACTTCAAAGCCATAAAGAGAGGTAGGAATTCTGGGGTATTTAACTAACCAGAACTCCAATCCTCTCCCAGGCAATGAGATAGTGTGGGACCCCGGGTGCTCTTTCATCGAGCCCTGTTATATGGGAAAACTCATGCCAAATGCTTAATGCACAGACTACCCTGTTCCAGTAGCTGAAGTTTATAACTTTTTAGACACTCAACCCACCAGGGGACTCGAACACTGGCCAACAAGGTGGCAGTTGCACGCTGTATCTACACCATACTTCAAAGCCATAAAGAGAGGTAGGAATTCTGGGGTATTTAACCAACAGAACTCCAATCCTCTCCCAGGCAATGAGATAGTGTGGGACCCCGGGTGCTCTTTCATCGAGCCCTGTTATATGGGAAAACTCAGTGCCAAATGCTTAATGCACAGACTACCCTGTTCCATAGCTGAAGTTTATAACTTTTTAGACACTCAACCCACCAGGGGACTCGAACACTGGCCAACAAGGTGGCAGTTGCACGCTGTATCCACTACACTATACTTCAAAGCCATAAAGAGAGGTAGGAATTTGGGGTATTTAACCAACCAGAACTCCAATCCTCTCCCAGGCAATGAGATAGTGTGGGACCCCGGGTGCTCTTTCATTGAGCCCTGTTATATGGGAAAACTCAGTGCCAAATGCTTAATGCACAGACTACCCTGTTCCATAGCTGAAGTTTATAACTTTTTAGACACTCAACCCACCAGGGGACTCGAACACTGGCCAACAAGGTGGCAGTTGCACGCTGTATCCACTACACTATACTTCAAAGCCATAAAGAGAGGTAGGAATTCTGGGGTATTTAACCAACCAGAACTCCAATCCTCTCCCAGGCAATGAGATAGTGTGGGACCCCGGGTGCTCTTTCATCGAGCCCTGTTAATGGGAAAACTCAGTGCCAAATGCTTAATGCACAGACTACCCTGTTCCAGTAGCTGAAGTTTATAACTTTTTAGACACTCAACCCACCAGGGGACTCGAACACTGGCCAACAAGGTGGCAGTTGCACGCTGTATCCACTACACTATACTTCAAAGCCATAAAGAGAGGTAGGAATTCTGGGTATTTAACCAACCAGAACTCCAATCCTCTCCCAGGCAATGAGATAGTGTGGGACCCCGGGTGCTCTTTCATCGAGCCCTGTTATATGGGAAAACTCAGTGCCAAATGCTTAATGCACAGACTACCCTGTTCCAGTAGCTGAAGTTTATAACTTTTTAGACACTCAACCCACCAGGGGACTCGAACACTGGCCAACAAGGTGGCAGTTGCACGCTGTATCCAATACACCATACTTCAAAGCCATAAAGAGAGGTAGGAATTTGGGGTATTTAACCAAAGAACTCCAATCCTCTCCCAGGCAATGAGATAGTGTGGGACCCCGGGTGCTCTTTCATCGAGCCCTGTTATATGGGAAAACTCAGTGCCAAATGCTTAATGCACAGACTACCCTGTTCCAGTAGCTGAAGTTTATAACTTTTTAGACACTCAACCCACCAGGGGACTCGAACACTGGCCAACAAGGTGGCAGTTGCACGCTGTATCCACTACACTATACTTCAAAGCCATAAAGAGAGGTAGGAATTCTGGGTATTTAACCAACCAGAACTCCAATCCTCTCCCAGGCAATGAGATAGTGTGGGACCCCGGGTGCTCTTTCATCGAGCCCTGTTATATGGGAAAACTCAGTGCCAAATGCTTAATGCACAGACTACCCTGTTCCAGTAGCTGAAGTTTATAACTTTTTAGACACTCAACCCACCAGGGGACTCGAACACTGGCCAACAAGGTGGCAGTTGCACGCTGTATCCACTACACTATACTTCAAAGCCATAAAGAGAGGTAGGAATTCTGGGGTATTTAACCAACCAGAACTCCAATCCTCTCCCAGGCAATGAGATAGTGTGGGACCCCGGGTGCTCTTTCATTGAGCCCTGTTATATGGGAAAACTCAGTGCCAAATGCTTAATGCACAGACTACCCTGTTCCATTAGCTGAAGTTTATAACTTTTTAGACACTCAACCCACCAGGGGACTCGAACACTGGCCAACAAGGTGGCAGTTGCACGCTGTATCCACTACACTATACTTCAAAGCCATAAAGAGAGTAGGAATTCTGGGTATTTAACTAACCAGAACTCCAATCCTCTCCCAGGCAATGAGATAGTGTGGGACCCCGGGTGCTCTTTCATCGAGCCCTGTTATATGGGAAAACTCATTGCCAAATGCTTAATGC
>NW_027190424.1:0-38903 GCF_040958095.1 Procambarus clarkii | reverse complement strand
CTGATGCTCTTTCATCGATTCCTGTTATATGGGAAAACTCAGTGCCAAATGCACAGACTACCCTATTCCAGTAGCTGAAGTTTATAACTTTTTAGACACTCAACCCACCAGGGGACTCGAACACTGGCCTAACAAGGTGGCAGTTGCATGCTGTATCCACTACACCATACTTCAAAGCCATTAAGAGAGGTAGGAATTCTGGGGTATTTAACCAACCAGAACTCCAATCCTCTCCCAGGCAATGAGATAGTGTGGGACCTCTGATGCTCTTTCATCGATTCCTGTTATATGGGAAAACTCAGTGCCAAATGCTTAATGCACAGACTACCCTATTCCAGTAGCTGAAGTTTATAACTTTTTAGACACTCAACCCACCAGGGGACTCGAACACTGGCCAACAAGGTGGCAGTTGCATGCTGTATCCACTACACCATACTTCAAAGCCATTAAGAGAGGTAGGAATTCTAGGGTATTTAACCAACCAGAACTCCAATCCTCTCCCAGGCAATGAGATAGTGTGGGACCTCTGATGCTCTTTCATCGATTCCTGTTATATGGGAAAACTCAGTGCCAAATGCTTAATGCACAGACTACCCTATTCCAGTAGCTGAAGTTTATAACTTTTTAGACACTCAACCCACCAGGGGACTCGAACACTGGCCAACAAGGTGGCAGTTGCATGCTGTATCCACTACACCATACTTCAAAGCCATTAAGAGAGGTAGGAATTCTGGGGTATTTAACCAACCAGAACTTCAATCCTCTCCCAGGCAATGAGATAGTGTGGGACCTCTGATGCTCTTTCATCGATTCCTGTTATATGGGAAAACTCAGTGCCAAACGCACAGACTACCCTATTCCAGTAGCTGAAGTTTATAACTTTTTAGACACTCAACCCACCAGGGGACTCGAACACTGGCCAACAAGGTGGCAGTTGCATGCTGTATCCACTACACCATACTTCAAAGCCATTAAGAGAGGTAGGAATTCTGGGGTATTTAACCAACCAGAACTCCAATCCTCTCCCAGGCAATGAGATAGTGTGGGACCTCTGATGCTCTTTCATCGATTCCTGTTATATGGGAAAACTCAGTGCCAAATGCTTAATGCACAGACTACCCTATTCCAGTAGCTGAAGTTTATAACTTTTTAGACACTCAACCCACCAGGGGACTCGAACACTGGCCAACAAGGTGGCAGTTGCATGCTGTATCCACTACACCATACTTCAAAGCCATTAAGAGAGGTAGGAATTCTGGGGTATTTAACCAACCAGAACTCCAATCCTCTCCCAGGCAATGAGATAGTGTGGGACCTCTGATGCTCTTTCATCGATTCCTGTTATATGGGAAAACTCAGTGCCAAATGCTTAATGCACAGACTACCCTATTCCAGTAGCTGAAGTTTATAACTTTTTAGACACTCAACCCACCAGGGGACTCGAACACTGGCCAACAAGGTGGCAGTTGCATGCTGTATCCACTACACCATACTTCAAAGCCATTAAGAGAGGTAGGAATTCTGGGGTATTTAACCAACCAGAACTCCAATCCTCTCCCAGGCAATGAGATAGTGTGGGACCTCTGATGCTCTTTCATCGATTCCTGTTATATGGGAAAACTCAGTGCCAAATGCTTAATGCACAGACTACCCTATTCCAGTAGCTGAAGTTTATAACTTTTTAGACACTCAACCCACCAGGGGACTCGAACACTGGCCAACAAGGTGGCAGTTGCATGCTGTATCCACTACACCATACTTCAAAGCCATTAAGAGAGGTAGGAATTCTGGGGTATTTAACCAACCAGAACTCCAATCCTCTCCCAGGCAATGAGATAGTGTGGGACCTCTGATGCTCTTTCATCGATTCCTGTTATATGGGAAAACTCAGTGCCAAATGCTTAATGCACAGACTACCCTATTCCAGTAGCTGAAGTTTATAACTTTTTAGACACTCAACCCACCAGGGGACTCGAACACTGGCCAACAAGGTGGCAGTTGCATGCTGTATCCACTACACCATACTTCAAAGCCATTAAGAGAGGTAGGAATTCTAGGGTATTTAACCAACCAGAACTCCAATCCTCTCCCAGGCAATGAGATAGTGTGGGACCTCTGATGCTCTTTCATCGATTCCTGTTATATGGGAAAACTCAGTGCCAAATGCTTAATGCACAGACTACCCTATTCCAGTAGCTGAAGTTTATAACTTTTTAGACACTCAACCCACCAGGGGACTCGAACACTGGCCAACAAGGTGGCAGTTGCATGCTGTATCCACTACACCATACTTCAAAGCCATTAAGAGAGGTAGGAATTCTGGGGTATTTAACCAACCAGAACTCCAATCCTCTCCCAGGCAATGAGATAGTGTGGGACCTCTGATGCTCTTTCATCGATTCCTGTTATATGGGAAAACTCAGTGCCAAATGCTTAATGCACAGACTACCCTATTCCAGTAGCTGAAGTTTATAACTTTTTAGACACTCAACCCACCAGGGGACTCGAACACTGGCCAACAAGGTGGCAGTTGCATGCTGTATCCACTACACCATACTTCAAAGCCATTAAGAGAGGTAGGAATTCTGGGGTATTTAACCAACCAGAACTCCAATCCTCTCCCAGGCAATGAGATAGTGTGGGACCTCTGATGCTCTTTCATCGATTCCTGTTATATGGGAAAACTCAGTGCCAAATGCTTAATGCACAGACTACCCTATTCCAGTAGCTGAAGTTTATAACTTTTTAGACACTCAACCCACCAGGGGACTCGAACACTGGCCAACAAGGTGGCAGTTGCATGCTGTATCCACTACACCATACTTCAAAGCCATTAAGAGAGGTAGGAATTCTGGGGTATTTAACCAACCAGAACTCCAATCCTCTCCCAGGCAATGAGATAGTGTGGGACCTCTGATGCTCTTTCATCGATTCCTGTTATATGGGAAAACTCAGTGCCAAATGCTTAATGCACAGACTACCCTATTCCAGTAGCTGAAGTTTATAACTTTTTAGACACTCAACCCACCAGGGGACTCGAACACTGGCCAACAAGGTGGCAGTTGCATGCTGTATCCACTACACCATACTTCAAAGCCATTAAGAGAGGTAGGAATTCTGGGGTATTTAACCAACCAGAACTCCAATCCTCTCCCAGGCAATGAGATAGTGTGGGACCTCTGATGCTCTTTCATCGATTCCTGTTATATGGGAAAACTCAGTGCCAAATGCTTAATGCACAGACTACCCTATTCCAGTAGCTGAAGTTTATAACTTTTTAGACACTCAACCCACCAGGGGACTCGAACACTGGCCAACAAGGTGGCAGTTGCATGCTGTATCCACTACACCATACTTCAAATTAGCCATTAAGAGAGGTAGGAATTCTGGGGTATTTAACCAACCAGAACTCCAATCCTCTCCCAGGCAATGAGATAGTGTGGGACCTCTGATGCTCTTTCATCGATTCCTGTTATATGGGAAAACTCAGTGCCAAATGCACAGACTACCCTATTCCAGTAGCTGAAGTTTATAACTTTTTAGACACTCAACCCACCAGGGGACTCGAACACTGGCCAACAAGGTGGCAGTTGCATGCTGTATCCACTACACCATACTTCAAAGCCATTAAGAGAGGTAGGAATTCTGGGGTATTTAACCAACCAGAACTCCAATCCTCTCCCAGGCAATGAGATAGTGTGGGACCTCTGATGCTCTTTCATCGATTCCTGTTATATGGGAAAACTCAGTGCCAAATGCACAGACTACCCTATTCCAGTAGCTGAAGTTTATAACTTTTTAGACACTCAACCCACCAGGGGACTCGAACACTGGCCAACAAGGTGGCAGTTGCATGCTGTATCCACTACACCATACTTCAAAGCCATTAAGAGAGGTAGGAATTCTAGGGTATTTAACCAACCAGAACTCCAATCCTCTCCCAGGCAATGAGATAGTGTGGGACCTCTGATGCTCTTTCATCGATTCCTGTTATATGGGAAAACTCAGTGCCAAATGCTTAATGCACAGACTACCCTATTCCAGTAGCTGAAGTTTATAACTTTTTAGACACTCAACCCACCAGGGGACTCGAACACTGGCCAACAAGGTGGCAGTTGCATGCTGTATCCACTACACCATACTTCAAAGCCATTAAGAGAGGTAGGAATTCTAGGGTATTTAACCAACCAGAACTCCAATCCTCTCCCAGGCAATGAGATAGTGTGGGACCTCTGATGCTCTTTCATCGATTCCTGTTATATGGGAAAACTCAGTGCCAAATGCTTAATGCACAGACTACCCTATTCCAGTAGCTGAAGTTTATAACTTTTTAGACACTCAACCCACCAGGGGACTCGAACACTGGCCAACAAGGTGGCAGTTGCATGCTGTATCCACTACACCATACTTCAAAGCCATTAAGAGAGGTAGGAATTCTGGGGTATTTAACCAACCAGAACTCCAATCCTCTCCCAGGCAATGAGATAGTGTGGGACCTCTGATGCTCTTTCATCGATTCCTGTTATATGGGAAAACTCAGTGCCAAATGCTTAATGCACAGACTACCCTATTCCAGTAGCTGAAGTTTATAACTTTTTAGACACTCAACCCACCAGGGGACTCGAACACTGGCCAACAAGGTGGCAGTTGCATGCTGTATCCACTACACCATACTTCAAAGCCATTAAGAGAGGTAGGAATTCTGGGGTATTTAACCAACCAGAACTCAATCCTCTCCCAGGCAATGAGATAGTGTGGGACCTCTGATGCTCTTTCATCGATTCCTGTTATATGGGAAAACTCAGTGCCAAATGCTTAATGCACAGACTACCCTATTCCAGTAGCTGAAGTTTATAACTTTTTAGACACTCAACCCACCAGGGGACTCGAACACTGGCCAACAAGGTGGCAGTTGCATGCTGTATCCACTACACCATACTTCAAAGCCATTAAGAGAGGTAGGAATTCTGGGGTATTTAACCAACCAGAACTCCAATCCTCTCCCAGGCAATGAGATAGTGTGGGACCTCTGATGCTCTTTCATCGATTCCTGTTATATGGGAAAACTCAGTGCCAAATGCTTAATGCACAGACTACCCTATTCCAGTAGCTGAAGTTTATAACTTTTTAGACACTCAACCCACCAGGGGACTCGAACACTGGCCAACAAGGTGGCAGTTGCATGCTGTATCCACTACACCATACTTCAAAGCCATTAAGAGAGGTAGGAATTCTGGGGTATTTAACCAACCAGAACTCCAATCCTCTCCCAGGCAATGAGATAGTGTGGGACCTCTGATGCTCTTTCATCGATTCCTGTTATATGGGAAAACTCAGTGCCAAATGCTTAATGCACAGACTACCCTATTCCAGTAGCTGAAGTTTATAACTTTTTAGACACTCAACCCACCAGGGGACTCGAACACTGGCCAACAAGGTGGCAGTTGCATGCTGTATCCACTACACCATACTTCAAAGCCATTAAGAGAGGTAGGAATTCTGGGGTATTTAACCAACCAGAACTCCAATCCTCTCCCAGGCAATGAGATAGTGTGGGACCTCTGATGCTCTTTCATCGATTCCTGTTATATGGGAAAACTCAGTGCCAATGCACAGACTACCCTATTCCAGTAGCTGAAGTTTATAACTTTTTAGACACTCAACCCACCAGGGGACTCGAACACTGGCCAACAAGGTGGCAGTTGCATGCTGTATCCACTACACCATACTTCAAAGCCATTAAGAGAGGTAGGAATTCTAGGGTATTTAACCAACCAGAACTCCAATCCTCTCCCAGGCAATGAGATAGTGTGGGACCTCTGATGCTCTTTCATCGATTCCTGTTATATGGGAAAACTCAGTGCCAAATGCTTAATGCACAGACTACCCTATTCCAGTAGCTGAAGTTTATAACTTTTTAGACACTCAACCCACCAGGGGACTCGAACACTGGCCAACAAGGTGGCAGTTGCATGCTGTATCCACTACACCATACTTCAAAGCCATTAAGAGAGGTAGGAATTCTAGGGTATTTAACCAACCAGAACTCCAATCCTCTCCCAGGCAATGAGATAGTGTGGGACCTCTGATGCTCTTTCATCGATTCCTGTTATATGGGAAAACTCAGTGCCAAATGCTTAATGCACAGACTACCCTATTCCAGTAGCTGAAGTTTATAACTTTTTAGACACTCAACCCACCAGGGGACTCGAACACTGGCCAACAAGGTGGCAGTTGCATGCTGTATCCACTACACCATACTTCAAAGCCATTAAGAGAGGTAGGAATTCTGGGGTATTTAACCAACCAGAACTCCAATCCTCTCCCAGGCAATGAGATAGTGTGGGACCTCTGATGCTCTTTCATCGATTCCTGTTATATGGGAAAACTCAGTGCCAAATGCTTAATGCACAGACTACCCTATTCCAGTAGCTGAAGTTTATAACTTTTTAGACACTCAACCCACCAGGGGACTCGAACACTGGCCAACAAGGTGGCAGTTGCATGCTGTATCCACTACACCATACTTCAAAGCCATTAAGAGAGGTAGGAATTCTAGGGTATTTAACCAACCAGAACTCCAATCCTCTCCCAGGCAATGAGATAGTGTGGGACCTCTGATGCTCTTTCATCGATTCCTGTTATATGGGAAAACTCAGTGCCAAATGCTTAATGCACAGACTACCCTATTCCAGTAGCTGAAGTTTATAACTTTTTAGACACTCAACCCACCAGGGGACTCGAACATTGGCCAACAAGGTGGCAGTTGCATGCTGTATCCACTACACCATACTTCAAAGCCATTAAGAGAGGTAGGAATTCTGGGGTATTTAACCAACCAGAACTCCAATCCTCTCCCAGGCAATGAGATAGTGTGGGACCTCTGATGCTCTTTCATCGATTCCTGTTATATGGGAAAACTCAGTGCCAAATGCTTAATGCACAGACTACCCTATTCCAGTAGCTGAAGTTTATAACTTTTTAGACACTCAACCCACCAGGGGACTCGAACACTGGCCAACAAGGTGGCAGTTGCATGCTGTATCCACTACACCATACTTCAAAGCCATTAAGAGAGGTAGGAATTCTGGGGTATTTAACCAGCCATAACTCCAATCCTCTCCCAGGCAATGAGATAGTGTGGGACCTCTGATGCTCTTTCATCGATTCCTGTTATATGGGAAAACTCAGTGCCAAATGCACAGACTACCCTATTCCAGTAGCTGAAGTTTATAACTTTTTAGACACTCAACCCACCAGGGGACTCGAACACTGGCCAACAAGGTGGCAGTTGCATGCTGTATCCACTACACAATACTTCAAAGCCATTAAGAGAGGTGGGAATTCTGGGGTATTTAACCAACCAGAACTCCAATCCTCTCGCAGGCAATGAGATACTGTGGGACCTCTGATGCTCTTTCATCGATTCCTGTTATATGGGAAAACTCAGTGCCAAATGCACAGACTACCCTATTCCAGTAGTACCCTATTCCAGGACCTCTGATGCTCTTTCATCGATTCCTGTTATATGGGAAAACTCAGTGCCAAATGCACAGACTACCCTATTCCAGTAGCTGATGTTTATAACTTTTTAGACACTCAACCCACCAGGGGACTCGAACACTGGCCAACAAGGTGGCAGTTGCATGCTGTATCCACTACACCATACTTCAAAGCCATTAAGAGAGGTAGGAATTCTGGGGTATTTAACCAACCAGAACTCCAATCCTCTCCCAGGCAATGAGATAGTGTGGGACCTCTGATGCTCTTTCATCGATTCCTGTTATATGGGAAAACTCAGTGCCAAATGCTTAATGCACAGACTACCCTATTCCAGTAGCTGAAGTTTATAACTTTTTAGACACTCAACCCACCAGGGGACTCGAACACTGGCCAACAAGGTGGCAGTTGCATGCTGTATCCACTACACCATACTTCAAAGCCATTAAGAGAGGTAGGAATTCTGGGGTATTTAACCAACCAGAACTCCAATCCTCTCCCAGGCAATGAGATAGTGTGGGACCTCTGATGCTCTTTCATCGATTCCTGTTATATGGGAAAACTCAGTGCCAAATGCTTAATGCACAGACTACCCTATTCCAGTAGCTGAAGTTTATAACTTTTTAGACACTCAACCCACCAGGGGACTCGAACACTGGCCAACAAGGTGGCAGTTGCATGCTGTATCCACTACACCATACTTCAAATTAGCCATTAAGAGAGGTAGGAATTCTGGGGTATTTAACCAACCAGAACTCCAATCCTCTCCCAGGCAATGAGATAGTGTGGGACCTCTGATGCTCTTTCATCGATTCCTGTTATATGGGAAAACTCAGTGCCAAATGCACAGACTACCCTATTCCAGTAGCTGAAGTTTATAACTTTTTAGACACTCAACCCACCAGGGGACTCGAACACTGGCCAACAAGGTGGCAGTTGCATGCTGTATCCACTACACCATACTTCAAAGCCATTAAGAGAGGTAGGAATTCTAGGGTATTTAACCAACCAGAACTCCAATCCTCTCCCAGGCAATGAGATAGTGTGGGACCTCTGATGCTCTTTCATCGATTCCTGTTATATGGGAAAACTCAGTGCCAAATGCTTAATGCACAGACTACCCTATTCCAGTAGCTGAAGTTTATAACTTTTTAGACACTCAACCCACCAGGGGACTCGAACACTGGCCAACAAGGTGGCAGTTGCATGCTGTATCCACTACACCATACTTCAAAGCCATTAAGAGAGGTAGGAATTCTAGGGTATTTAACCAACCAGAACTCCAATCCTCTCCCAGGCAATGAGATAGTGTGGGACCTCTGATGCTCTTTCATCGATTCCTGTTATATGGGAAAACTCAGTGCCAAATGCTTAATGCACAGACTACCCTATTCCAGTAGCTGAAGTTTATAACTTTTTAGACACTCAACCCACCAGGGGACTCGAACACTGGCCAACAAGGTGGCAGTTGCATGCTGTATCCACTACACCATACTTCAAAGCCATTAAGAGAGGTAGGAATTCTGGGGTATTTAACCAACCAGAACTCCAATCCTCTCCCAGGCAATGAGATAGTGTGGGACCTCTGATGCTCTTTCATCGATTCCTGTTATATGGGAAAACTCAGTGCCAAATGCTTAATGCACAGACTACCCTATTCCAGTAGCTGAAGTTTATAACTTTTTAGACACTCAACCCACCAGGGGACTCGAACACTGGCCAACAAGGTGGCAGTTGCATGCTGTATCCACTACACCATACTTCAAAGCCATTAAGAGAGGTAGGAATTCTAGGGTATTTAACCAACCAGAACTCCAATCCTCTCCCAGGCAATGAGATAGTGTGGGACCTCTGATGCTCTTTCATCGATTCCTGTTATATGGGAAAACTCAGTGCCAAATGCTTAATGCACAGACTACCCTATTCCAGTAGCTGAAGTTTATAACTTTTTAGACACTCAACCCACCAGGGGACTCGAACACTGGCCAACAAGGTGGCAGTTGCATGCTGTATCCACTACACCATACTTCAAAGCCATTAAGAGAGGTAGGAATTCTGGGGTATTTAACCAACCAGAACTCCAATCCTCTCCCAGGCAATGAGATAGTGTGGGACCTCTGATGCTCTTTCATCGATTCCTGTTATATGGGAAAACTCAGTGCCAAATGCTTAATGCACAGACTACCCTATTCCAGTAGCTGAAGTTTATAACTTTTTAGACACTCAACCCACCAGGGGACTCGAACACTGGCCAACAAGGTGGCAGTTGCATGCTGTATCCACTACACCATACTTCAAATTAGCCATTAAGAGAGGTAGGAATTCTGGGGTATTTAACCAACCAGAATTCCAATCCTCTCCCAGGCAATGAGATAGTGTGTGACCTCTGATGCTCTTTCATCGATTCCTGTTATATGGGAAAACTCAGTGCCAAATGCTAGCACAGACTACCCTATTCCAGTAGCTGAAGTTTATAACTTTTTAGACACTCAACCCACCAGGGGACTCGAACACTGGCCAACAAGGTGGCAGTTGCATGCTGTATCCACTACACAATACTTCAAAGCCATTAAGAGAGGTAGGAATTCTGGGGTATTTAACCAACCAGAACTCCAATCCTCTCCCAGGCAATGAGATAGTGTGGGACCTCTGATGCTCTTTCATCGATTCCTGTTATATGGGAAAACTCAGTGCCAAATGCTTAATGCACAGACTACCCTATTCCAGTAGCTGAAGTTTATAACTTTTTAGACACTCAACCCACCAGGGGACTCGAACACTGGCCAACAAGGTGGCAGTTGCATGCTGTATCCACTACACCATACTTCAAAGCCATTAAGAGAGGTAGGAATTCTGGGGTATTTAACCAACCAGAACTCCAATCCTCTCCCAGGCAATGAGATAGTGTGGGACCTCTGATGCTCTTTCATCGATTCCTGTTATATGGGAAAACTCAGTGCCAAATGCTTAATGCACAGACTACCCTATTCCAGTAGCTGAAGTTTATAACTTTTTAGACACTCAACCCACCAGGGGACTCGAACACTGGCCAACAAGGTGGCAGTTGCATGCTGTATCCACTACACCATACTTCAAAGCCATTAAGAGAGGTAGGAATTCTAGGGTATTTAACCAACCAGAACTCCAATCCTCTCCCAGGCAATGAGATAGTGTGGGACCTCTGATGCTCTTTCATCGATTCCTGTTATATGGGAAAACTCAGTGCCAAATGCTTAATGCACAGACTACCCTATTCCAGTAGCTGAAGTTTATAACTTTTTAGACACTCAACCCACCAGGGGACTCGAACACTGGCCAACAAGGTGGCAGTTGCATGCTGTATCCACTACACCATACTTCAAAGCCATTAAGAGAGGTAGGAATTCTGGGGTATTTAACCAACCAGAACTCCAATCCTCTCCCAGGCAATGAGATAGTGTGGGACCTCTGATGCTCTTTCATCGATTCCTGTTATATGGGAAAACTCAGTGCCAAATGCTTAATGCACAGACTACCCTATTCCAGTAGCTGAAGTTTATAACTTTTTAGACACTCAACCCACCAGGGGACTCGAACACTGGCCAACAAGGTGGCAGTTGCATGCTGTATCCACTACACCATACTTCAAATTAGCCATTAAGAGAGGTAGGAATTCTGGGGTATTTAACCAACCAGAATTCCAATCCTCTCCCAGGCAATGAGATAGTGTGTGACCTCTGATGCTCTTTCATCGATTCCTGTTATATGGGAAAACTCAGTGCCAAATGCTTAATGCACAGACTACCCTATTCCAGTAGCTGAAGTTTATAACTTTTTAGACACTCAACCCACCAGGGGACTCGAACACTGGCCAACAAGGTGGCAGTTGCATGCTGTATCCACTACACCATACTTCAAAGCCATTAAGAGAGGTAGGAATTCTGGGGTATTTAACCAACCAGAACTCCAATCCTCTCCCAGGCAATGAGATAGTGTGGGACCTCTGATGCTCTTTCATCGATTCCTGTTATATGGGAAAACTCAGTGCCAAATGCTTAATGCACAGACTACCCTATTCCAGTAGCTGAAGTTTATAACTTTTTAGACACTCAACCCACCAGGGGACTCGAACACTGGCCAACAAGGTGGCAGTTGCATGCTGTATCCACTACACCATACTTCAAAGCCATTAAGAGAGGTAGGAATTCTAGGGTATTTAACCAACCAGAACTCCAATCCTCTCCCAGGCAATGAGATAGTGTGGGACCTCTGATGCTCTTTCATCGATTCCTGTTATATGGGAAAACTCAGTGCCAAATGCTTAATGCACAGACTACCCTATTCCAGTAGCTGAAGTTTATAACTTTTTAGACACTCAACCCACCAGGGGACTCGAACACTGGCCAACAAGGTGGCAGTTGCATGCTGTATCCACTACACCATACTTCAAAGCCATTAAGAGAGGTAGGAATTCTGGGGTATTTAACCAACCAGAACTCCAATCCTCTCCCAGGCAATGAGATAGTGTGGGACCTCTGATGCTCTTTCATCGATTCCTGTTATATGGGAAAACTCAGTGCCAAATGCTTAATGCACAGACTACCCTATTCCAGTAGCTGAAGTTTATAACTTTTTAGACACTCAACCCACCAGGGGACTCGAACACTGGCCAACAAGGTGGCAGTTGCATGCTGTATCCACTACACCATACTTCAAAGCCATTAAGAGAGGTAGGAATTCTGGGGTATTTAACCAACCAGAACTCCAATCCTCTCCCAGGCAATGAGATAGTGTGGGACCTCTGATGCTCTTTCATCGATTCCTGTTATATGGGAAAACTCAGTGCCAAATGCTTAATGCACAGACTACCCTATTCCAGTAGCTGAAGTTTATAACTTTTTAGACACTCAACCCACCAGGGGACTCGAACACTGGCCAACAAGGTGGCAGTTGCATGCTGTATCCACTACACCATACTTCAAAGCCATTAAGAGAGGTAGGAATTCTGGGGTATTTAACCAACCAGAACTCCAATCCTCTCCCAGGCAATGAGATAGTGTGGGACCTCTGATGCTCTTTCATCGATTCCTGTTATATGGGAAAACTCAGTGCCAAATGCTTAATGCACAGACTACCCTATTCCAGTAGCTGAAGTTTATAACTTTTTAGACACTCAACCCACCAGGGGACTCGAACACTGGCCAACAAGGTGGCAGTTGCATGCTGTATCCACTACACCATACTTCAAAGCCATTAAGAGAGGTAGGAATTCTGGGGTATTTAACCAACCAGAACTCCAATCCTCTCCCAGGCAATGAGATAGTGTGGGACCTCTGATGCTCTTTCATCGATTCCTGTTATATGGGAAAACTCAGTGCCAAATGCTTAATGCACAGACTACCCTATTCCAGTAGCTGAAGTTTATAACTTTTTAGACACTCAACCCACCAGGGGACTCGAACACTGGCCAACAAGGTGGCAGTTGCATGCTGTATCCACTACACCATACTTCAAATTAGCCATTAAGAGAGGTAGGAATTCTGGGGTATTTAACCAACCAGAACTCCAATCCTCTCCCAGGCAATGAGATAGTGTGGGACCTCTGATGCTCTTTCATCGATTCCTGTTATATGGGAAAACTCAGTGCCAAATGCACAGACTACCCTATTCCAGTAGCTGAAGTTTATAACTTTTTAGACACTCAACCCACCAGGGGACTCGAACACTGGCCAACAAGGTGGCAGTTGCATGCTGTATCCACTACACCATACTTCAAAGCCATTAAGAGAGGTAGGAATTCTAGGGTATTTAACCAACCAGAACTCCAATCCTCTCCCAGGCAATGAGATAGTGTGGGACCTCTGATGCTCTTTCATCGATTCCTGTTATATGGGAAAACTCAGTGCCAAATGCTTAATGCACAGACTACCCTATTCCAGTAGCTGAAGTTTATAACTTTTTAGACACTCAACCCACCAGGGGACTCGAACACTGGCCAACAAGGTGGCAGTTGCATGCTGTATCCACTACACCATACTTCAAAGCCATTAAGAGAGGTAGGAATTCTAGGGTATTTAACCAACCAGAACTCCAATCCTCTCCCAGGCAATGAGATAGTGTGGGACCTCTGATGCTCTTTCATCGATTCCTGTTATATGGGAAAACTCAGTGCCAAATGCTTAATGCACAGACTACCCTATTCCAGTAGCTGAAGTTTATAACTTTTTAGACACTCAACCCACCAGGGGACTCGAACACTGGCCAACAAGGTGGCAGTTGCATGCTGTATCCACTACACCATACTTCAAAGCCATTAAGAGAGGTAGGAATTCTGGGGTATTTAACCAACCAGAACTCCAATCCTCTCCCAGGCAATGAGATAGTGTGGGACCTCTGATGCTCTTTCATCGATTCCTGTTATATGGGAAAACTCAGTGCCAAATGCTTAATGCACAGACTACCCTATTCCAGTAGCTGAAGTTTATAACTTTTTAGACACTCAACCCACCAGGGGACTCGAACACTGGCCAACAAGGTGGCAGTTGCATGCTGTATCCACTACACCATACTTCAAAGCCATTAAGAGAGGTAGGAATTCTAGGGTATTTAACCAACCAGAACTCCAATCCTCTCCCAGGCAATGAGATAGTGTGGGACCTCTGATGCTCTTTCATCGATTCCTGTTATATGGGAAAACTCAGTGCCAAATGCTTAATGCACAGACTACCCTATTCCAGTAGCTGAAGTTTATAACTTTTTAGACACTCAACCCACCAGGGGACTCGAACACTGGCCAACAAGGTGGCAGTTGCATGCTGTATCCACTACACCATACTTCAAAGCCATTAAGAGAGGTAGGAATTCTGGGGTATTTAACCAACCAGAACTCCAATCCTCTCCCAGGCAATGAGATAGTGTGGGACCTCTGATGCTCTTTCATCGATTCCTGTTATATGGGAAAACTCAGTGCCAAATGCTTAATGCACAGACTACCCTATTCCAGTAGCTGAAGTTTATAACTTTTTAGACACTCAACCCACCAGGGGACTCGAACACTGGCCAACAAGGTGGCAGTTGCATGCTGTATCCACTACACCATACTTCAAAGCCATTAAGAGAGGTAGGAATTCTGGGGTATTTAACCAACCAGAACTCCAATCCTCTCCCAGGCAATGAGATAGTGTGGGACCTCTGATGCTCTTTCATCGATTCCTGTTATATGGGAAAACTCAGTGCCAAATGCTTAATGCACAGACTACCCTATTCCAGTAGCTGAAGTTTATAACTTTTTAGACACTCAACCCACCAGGGGACTCGAACACTGGCCAACAAGGTGGCAGTTGCATGCTGTATCCACTACACCATACTTCAAAGCCATTAAGAGAGGTAGGAATTCTGGGGTATTTAACCAACCAGAACTCCAATCCTCTCCCAGGCAATGAGATAGTGTGGGACCTCTGATGCTCTTTCATCGATTCCTGTTATATGGGAAAACTCAGTGCCAAATGCTTAATGCACAGACTACCCTATTCCAGTAGCTGAAGTTTATAACTTTTTAGACACTCAACCCACCAGGGGACTCGAACACTGGCCAACAAGGTGGCAGTTGCATGCTGTATCCACTACACCATACTTCAAAGCCATTAAGAGAGGTAGGAATTCTGGGGTATTTAACCAACCAGAACTCCAATCCTCTCCCAGGCAATGAGATAGTGTGGGACCTCTGATGCTCTTTCATCGATTCCTGTTATATGGGAAAACTCAGTGCCAAATGCTTAATGCACAGACTACCCTATTCCAGTAGCTGAAGTTTATAACTTTTTAGACACTCAACCCACCAGGGGACTCGAACACTGGCCAACAAGGTGGCAGTTGCATGCTGTATCCACTACACCATACTTCAAAGCCATTAAGAGAGGTAGGAATTCTGGGGTATTTAACCAACCAGAACTCCAATCCTCTCCCAGGCAATGAGATAGTGTGGGACCTCTGATGCTCTTTCATCGATTCCTGTTATATGGGAAAACTCAGTGCCAAATGCTTAATGCACAGACTACCCTATTCCAGTAGCTGAAGTTTATAACTTTTTAGACACTCAACCCACCAGGGGACTCGAACACTGGCCAACAAGGTGGCAGTTGCATGCTGTATCCACTACACCATACTTCAAAGCCATTAAGAGAGGTAGGAATTCTGGGGTATTTAACCAACCAGAACTCCAATCCTCTCCCAGGCAATGAGATAGTGTGGGACCTCTGATGCTCTTTCATCGATTCCTGTTATATGGGAAAACTCAGTGCTTAATGCACAGACTACCCTATTCCAGTAGCTGAAGTTTATAACTTTTTAGACACTCAACCCACCAGGGGACTCGAACACTGGCCAACAAGGTGGCAGTTGCATGCTGTATCCACTACACCATACTTCAAAGCCATTAAGAGAGGTAGGAATTCTAGGGTATTTAACCAACCAGAACTCCAATCCTCTCCCAGGCAATGAGATAGTGTGGGACCTCTGATGCTCTTTCATCGATTCCTGTTATATGGGAAAACTCAGTGCCAAATGCTTAATGCACAGACTACCCTATTCCAGTAGCTGAAGTTTATAACTTTTTAGACACTCAACCCACCAGGGGACTCGAACACTGGCCAACAAGGTGGCAGTTGCATGCTGTATCCACTACACCATACTTCAAAGCCATTAAGAGAGGTAGGAATTCTAGGGTATTTAACCAACCAGAACTCCAATCCTCTCCCAGGCAATGAGATAGTGTGGGACCTCTGATGCTCTTTCATCGATTCCTGTTATATGGGAAAACTCAGTGCCAAATGCTTAATGCACAGACTACCCTATTCCAGTAGCTGAAGTTTATAACTTTTTAGACACTCAACCCACCAGGGGACTCGAACACTGGCCAACAAGGTGGCAGTTGCATGCTGTATCCACTACACCATACTTCAAAGCCATTAAGAGAGGTAGGAATTCTGGGGTATTTAACCAACCAGAACTCCAATCCTCTCCCAGGCAATGAGATAGTGTGGGACCTCTGATGCTCTTTCATCGATTCCTGTTATATGGGAAAACTCAGTGCCAAATGCTTAATGCACAGACTACCCTATTCCAGTAGCTGAAGTTTATAACTTTTTAGACACTCAACCCACCAGGGGACTCGAACACTGGCCAACAAGGTGGCAGTTGCATGCTGTATCCACTACACCATACTTCAAAGCCATTAAGAGAGGTAGGAATTCTGGGGTATTTAACCAACCAGAACTCCAATCCTCTCCCAGGCAATGAGATAGTGTGGGACCTCTGATGCTCTTTCATCGATTCCTGTTATATGGGAAAACTCAGTGCCAAATGCTTAATGCACAGACTACCCTATTCCAGTAGCTGAAGTTTATAACTTTTTAGACACTCAACCCACCAGGGGACTCGAACACTGGCCAACAAGGTGGCAGTTGCATGCTGTATCCACTACACCATACTTCAAAGCCATTAAGAGAGGTAGGAATTCTGGGGTATTTAACCAACCAGAACTCCAATCCTCTCCCAGGCAATGAGATAGTGTGGGACCTCTGATGCTCTTTCATCGATTCCTGTTATATGGGAAAACTCAGTGCCAAATGCTTAATGCACAGACTACCCTATTCCAGTAGCTGAAGTTTATAACTTTTTAGACACTCAACCCACCAGGGGACTCGAACACTGGCCAACAAGGTGGCAGTTGCATGCTGTATCCACTACACCATACTTCAAAGCCATTAAGAGAGGTAGGAATTCTGGGGTATTTAACCAACCAGAACTCCAATCCTCTCCCAGGCAATGAGATAGTGTGGGACCTCTGATGCTCTTTCATCGATTCCTGTTATATGGGAAAACTCAGTGCCAAATGCTTAATGCACAGACTACCCTATTCCAGTAGCTGAAGTTTATAACTTTTTAGACACTCAACCCACCAGGGGACTCGAACACTGGCCAACAAGGTGGCAGTTGCATGCTGTATCCACTACACCATACTTCAAAGCCATTAAGAGAGGTAGGAATTCTGGGGTATTTAACCAACCAGAACTCCAATCCTCTCCCAGGCAATGAGATAGTGTGGGACCTCTGATGCTCTTTCATCGATTCCTGTTATATGGGAAAACTCAGTGCCAAATGCTTAATGCACAGACTACCCTATTCCAGTAGCTGAAGTTTATAACTTTTTAGACACTCAACCCACCAGGGGACTCGAACACTGGCCAACAAGGTGGCAGTTGCATGCTGTATCCACTACACCATACTTCAAAGCCATTAAGAGAGGTAGGAATTCTAGGGGTATTTAACCAACCAGAACTCCAATCCTCTCCCAGGCAATGAGATAGTGTGGGACCTCTGATGCTCTTTCATCGATTCCTGTTATATGGGAAAACTCAGTGCCAAATGCTTAATGCACAGACTACCCTATTCCAGTAGCTGAAGTTTATAACTTTTTAGACACTCAACCCACCAGGGGACTCGAACACTGGCCAACAAGGTGGCAGTTGCATGCTGTATCCACTACACCATACTTCAAAGCCATTAAGAGAGGTAGGAATTCTGGGGTATTTAACCAACCAGAACTCCAATCCTCTCCCAGGCAATGAGATAGTGTGGGACCTCTGATGCTCTTTCATCGATTCCTGTTATATGGGAAAACTCAGTGCCAAATGCTTAATGCACAGACTACCCTATTCCAGTAGCTGAAGTTTATAACTTTTTAGACACTCAACCCACCAGGGGACTCGAACACTGGCCAACAAGGTGGCAGTTGCATGCTGTATCCACTACACCATACTTCAAAGCCATTAAGAGAGGTAGGAATTCTGGGGTATTTAACCAACCAGAACTCCAATCCTCTCCCAGGCAATGAGATAGTGTGGGACCTCTGATGCTCTTTCATCGATTCCTGTTATATGGGAAAACTCAGTGCCAAATGCTTAATGCACAGACTACCCTATTCCAGTAGCTGAAGTTTATAACTTTTTAGACACTCAACCCACCAGGGGACTCGAACACTGGCCAACAAGGTGGCAGTTGCATGCTGTATCCACTACACCATACTTCAAAGCCATTAAGAGAGGTAGGAATTCTGGGGTATTTAACCAACCAGAACTCCAATCCTCTCCCAGGCAATGAGATAGTGTGGGACCTCTGATGCTCTTTCATCGATTCCTGTTATATGGGAAAACTCAGTGCCAAATGCTTAATGCACAGACTACCCTATTCCAGTAGCTGAAGTTTATAACTTTTTAGACACTCAACCCACCAGGGGACTCGAACACTGGCCAACAAGGTGGCAGTTGCATGCTGTATCCACTACACCATACTTCAAAGCCATTAAGAGAGGTAGGAATTCTGGGGTATTTAACCAACCAGAACTCCAATCCTCTCCCAGGCAATGAGATAGTGTGGGACCTCTGATGCTCTTTCATCGATTCCTGTTATATGGGAAAACTCAGTGCCAAATGCTTAATGCACAGACTACCCTATTCCAGTAGCTGAAGTTTATAACTTTTTAGACACTCAACCCACCAGGGGACTCGAACACTGGCCAACAAGGTGGCAGTTGCATGCTGTATCCACTACACCATACTTCAAAGCCATTAAGAGAGGTAGGAATTCTGGGGTATTTAACCAACCAGAACTCCAATCCTCTCCCAGGCAATGAGATAGTGTGGGACCTCTGATGCTCTTTCATCGATTCCTGTTATATGGGAAAACTCAGTGCCAAATGCTTAATGCACAGACTACCCTATTCCAGTAGCTGAAGTTTATAACTTTTTAGACACTCAACCCACCAGGGGACTCGAACACTGGCCAACAAGGTGGCAGTTGCATGCTGTATCCACTACACCATACTTCAAAGCCATTAAGAGAGGTAGGAATTCTGGGGTATTTAACCAACCAGAACTCCAATCCTCTCCCAGGCAATGAGATAGTGTGGGACCTCTGATGCTCTTTCATCGATTCCTGTTATATGGGAAAACTCAGTGCCATTATATGGGAAAACTCAGTGCCAAATGCACAGACTACCCTATTCCAGTAGCTGAAGTTTATAACTTTTTAGACACTCAACCCACCAGGGGACTCGAACACTGGCCAACAAGGTGGCAGTTGCATGCTGTATCCACTACACCATACTTCAAAGCCATTAAGAGAGGTAGGAATTCTAGGGGTATTTAACCAACCAGAACTCCAATCCTCTCCCAGGCAATGAGATAGTGTGGGACCTCTGATGCTCTTTCATCGATTCCTGTTATATGGGAAAACTCAGTGCCAAATGCTTAATGCACAGACTACCCTATTCCAGTAGCTGAAGTTTATAACTTTTTAGACACTCAACCCACCAGGGGACTCGAACACTGGCCAACAAGGTGGCAGTTGCATGCTGTATCCACTACACCATACTTCAAAGCCATTAAGAGAGGTAGGAATTCTGGGGTATTTAACCAACCAGAACTCCAATCCTCTCCCAGGCAATGAGATAGTGTGGGACCTCTGATGCTCTTTCATCGATTCCTGTTATATGGGAAAACTCAGTGCCAAATGCTTAATGCACAGACTACCCTATTCCAGTAGCTGAAGTTTATAACTTTTTAGACACTCAACCCACCAGGGGACTCGAACACTGGCCAACAAGGTGGCAGTTGCATGCTGTATCCACTACACCATACTTCAAAGCCATTAAGAGAGGTAGGAATTCTGGGGTATTTAACCAACCAGAACTCCAATCCTCTCCCAGGCAATGAGATAGTGTGGGACCTCTGATGCTCTTTCATCGATTCCTGTTATATGGGAAAACTCAGTGCCAAATGCTTAATGCACAGACTACCCTATTCCAGTAGCTGAAGTTTATAACTTTTTAGACACTCAACCCACCAGGGGACTCGAACACTGGCCAACAAGGTGGCAGTTGCATGCTGTATCCACTACACCATACTTCAAAGCCATTAAGAGAGGTAGGAATTCTGGGGTATTTAACCAACCAGAACTCCAATCCTCTCCCAGGCAATGAGATAGTGTGGGACCTCTGATGCTCTTTCATCGATTCCTGTTATATGGGAAAACTCAGTGCCAAATGCTTAATGCACAGACTACCCTATTCCAGTAGCTGAAGTTTATAACTTTTTAGACACTCAACCCACCAGGGGACTCGAACACTGGCCAACAAGGTGGCAGTTGCATGCTGTATCCACTACACCATACTTCAAAGCCATTAAGAGAGGTAGGAATTCTGGGGTATTTAACCAACCAGAACTCCAATCCTCTCCCAGGCAATGAGATAGTGTGGGACCTCTGATGCTCTTTCATCGATTCCTGTTATATGGGAAAACTCAGTGCCAAATGCTTAATGCACAGACTACCCTATTCCAGTAGCTGAAGTTTATAACTTTTTAGACACTCAACCCACCAGGGGACTCGAACACTGGCCAACAAGGTGGCAGTTGCATGCTGTATCCACTACACCATACTTCAAAGCCATTAAGAGAGGTAGGAATTCTGGGGTATTTAACCAACCAGAACTCCAATCCTCTCGCAGGCAATGAGATACTATGGGACCTCTGATGCTCTTTCATCGATTCCTGTTATATGGGAAAACTCAGTGCCAAATGCACAGACTACCCTATTCCAGTAGCTGATGTTTATAACTTTTTAGACACTCAACCCACCAGGGGACTCGAACACTGGCCAACAAGGTGGCAGTTGCATGCTGTATCCACTATACCATACTTCAAAGCCATTAAGAGATGTAGGAATTCTAGGGTATTTAACCAACCAGAACTCCAATCCTCTCCCAGGCAATGAGATAGTGTGGGACCTCTGATGCTCTTTCATCGATTCCTGTTATATGGGAAAACTCAGTGTCAAATGCTTAATGCAAAGACTACCCTATTCAAGTAGCTGAAGTTTATAACTTTTTAGACACTCAACCCACCACGAGCGCACTAAATTTTGAAAAAGAAATTGAAAACATGCCCATGCACTCGGCCCCAGGTCCAGACTCATGGAATTCAATATTTATAAAGAAATGCAAAGTGCCGGTATCACAGGCACTCAGTATAGTGTGGAGGAAGAGCTTGGACACGGGGGAGATACCAGATGCACTTAAAGTAGCAGACATAGCCCCTCTACACAAGGGAGGGAGCAAAGCATTGGCAAAAAATTATAGACCAGTTGCACTAACATCGCACATCATAAAAGTATTTGAGAGAGTGATTAGGAGTCAGGTCACCAATTTCATGGAGACCTATGACTTTCATAACCCAGGCCAACATGGATTTCGAGCGGGAAGATCGTGCCTCTCACAGCTACTTGAGCACTACGACAAAGTCACTGAGGCATTAGAAGAGAAACAGAATGCTGATGTGATATACACGGACTTCGCAAAGGCCTTCGATAAATGTGACCATGGCGTGATAGCACACAAAATGAAGTCAATGGGAATAACCGGTAAAGTAGGACGCTGGATACTCAGTTTTCTGTCAAACAGGACTCAGCGAGTAACTGTCAACCATATAAAATCTAGTCCAAGTGCAGTGAAAAGCTCTGTACCTCAGGGTACAGTCCTTGCACCACTGCTTTTCCTTATTCTCATATCAGATATAGACAAAAATACAAGTCACAGCTTCGTATCATCCTTTACAGATGACACAAAAATCAGTATGAAAATTACCTCGGCTGAGGACATTGAAAAACTTCAAGCTGATATTAATAAAGTTTTCGACTGGGCATCAGAAAATAACATGATGTTTAACAGTGATAAATTCCAGGTACTCAGGTACGGTAAAAATGAGGACCTTAAACATAATACAGAGTACAAAACACAATCAAATGTACCCATAGTAGGAAAACAGCTTGTAAAGGATTTGGGAATAATAATGTCTGACGACCTAACGTTTAAGGAGCATAACCAAGCAAATATTGCGACAGCCAGAAAAATGATAGGATGGATTACGAGAACTTTCAAATCCAGGGATCCCATCACAATGGTTGTACTCTTCAAGGCACTTGTGTTGTCCCGTCTTGAGTACTGCTCAGTACTCACTTCCCCCTTCAAAGCAGGAGAGATTGCTGAAATAGAGGGAATACAGAGAACATATACGGCACGCATAGACGCAATAAAGCACCTAAATTATTGGGATCGTCTCAAAGCCCTCCAAATGTACTCACTAGAAAGAAGACGAGAGATATATCAAATAATATACACCTGGAAGATACTGGAGGGCCAAGTACCAAATCTACACAGTAAAATAACAACGTACTGGAGTGAACGACATGGAAGAAAATGTAGAATAGAACCAATGAAGAGCAGAGGTGCCATAGGCACAATCAGAGAACACTGTATAAACATCAGAGGTCCGCGGTTGTTCAACGTCCTCCCAGCAAGCATAAGAAATATTGCCGGAACAACCGTGGACATTTTCAAGAGGAAACTAGATTTATTCCTCCAAGGAGTGCCGGACCAACCGGGCTGTGGTGGGTATGTGGGCCTGCGGGCCGCTCCAAGCAACAGCCTGGTGGACCAAACTCTCACAAGTTGAGCCTGGCCTCGGGCCGGGCTTGGGGAGTAGACGAACTCCCAGAACACCATCAACCAGGTATCAACCAGGTACCAGGGGACTCGAACACTGGCCAACAAGGTGGCAGTTGCATGCTGTATCCACTACACCATACTTCAAAGCCATTAAGAGAGGTAGGAATTCTAGGGTATTTAACCAACCAGAACTCCAATCCTCTCCCAGGCAATGAGATAGTGCGGGACCTCTGATGCTCTTTCATCGCTTCCTGTTATATGGGAAAACTCAGTGCCAAATGCACAGACTACCCTATTCCAGTAGCTGAAGTTTATAACTTTTTAGACACTCAACCCACCAGGGGACTCGAACACTGGCCAACAAGGTGGCAGTTGCATGCTGTATCCACTACACCATACTTCAAAGCCATTATGAGAGGTAGGAATTCTGGGGTATTTAACCAACCAGAACTCCAATCCTCTCCCAGGCAATGAGATAGTGTGGGACCTCTGATGCTCTTTCATCGATTCCTGTTATATGGGAAAACTCAGTGCCAAATGCTTAATGCACAGACTACCCTATTCCAGTAGCTGAAGTTTATAACTTTTTAGACACTCAACCCACCAGGGGACTCGAACACTGGCCTACAAGGTGGCAGTTGCATGCTGTATCCACTACACCATACTTCAAAACCATTAAGAGAGGTAGGAATTCTGGGGTATTTAACCAATCAGAACTCCAATCCTCACCCAGGCAATGAGATACTGTGGGACCTCTGATGCTCTTTCATCGATTCCTGTTATATGGGAAAACTCAGTACCAAATGCACAGACTACCCTATTCCAGTAGCTGAAGTTTATAACTTTTTAGACACTCAACCCACCAGGGGACTCGAACACTGGCCAACAAGGTGGCAGTTGCATGCTGTATCCACTACACCATACTTCAAAGCCATTAAGAGAGGTAGGAATTCTGGGGTATTTAACCAACCAGAACTTCAATCCTCTCCCAGGCAATGAGATAGTGTGGGACCTCTGATGCTCTTTCATCGATATCTGTTATATGGGAAAACTCAGTGCCAAATGCACAGACTACCCTATTCCAGTAGCTGAAGTTTATAACTTTTTAGACACTCAACCCACCAGGGGACTCGAACACTGGCCAACAAGGTGGCAGTTGCATGCTGTATCCACTACACCATACTTCAAAGCCATTATGAGAGGTAGGAATTCTGGGGTATTTAACCAACCAGAACTCCAATCCTCTCCCAGGCAATGAGATAGTGTGGGACCTCTGATGCTCTTTCATCGTTTCCTGTTATATGGGAAAACTCAGTGCCAAATGCTTAATGCACAGACTACCCTATTCCAGTAGCTGAAGTTTATAACTTTTTAGACACTCAACCCACCAGGGGACTCGAACACTGGCCTACAAGGTGGCAGTTGCATGCTGTATCCACTACACCATACTTCAAAACCATTAAGAGAGGTAGGAATTCTGGGGTATTTAACCAACCAGAACTCCAATCCTCTCCCAGGCAATGAGATACTGTGGGACCTCTGATGCTCTTTCATCGATTCCTGTTATATGGGAAAACTCAGTGCCAAATGCACAGACTACCCTATTCCAGTAGCTGAAGTTTATAACTTTTTAGACACTCAGCCCACCAGGGGACTCGAACACTGGCCAACAAGGTGGCAGTTGCATGCTGTATCCACTACACCATACTTCAAAGCCATTAAGAGATGTAGGAATTCTAGGGTATTTAACCAACCAGAACTTAAATTCTCTCCCAGGCAATGAGATAGTGTGGGACCTCTGATGCTCTTTCATCGATTCCTGTTATATGGGAAAACTCAGTGTCAAATGCTTAATGCAAAGACTACCCTTTTCAAGTAGCTGAAGTTTATAACTTTTTAGACACTCAACCCACCAGGGGACTCGAACACTGGACAACAAGGTTGCAGTTGCTTGCTGTATCCACTACACCATACTTCAAAGCCATTAAGAGAGGTAGGAATTCTGGGGTATTTAACCAACCAGAACTCCAATCCTCTCCCAGGCAATGAGATAGTGTGGGACCTCTGATGCTCTTTCATCGATTCCTGTTATATGGGAAAACTCAGTGCCAAATGCTTAATGCACAGACTACCCTATTCCAGTAGCTGAAGTTTATAACTTTTTAGACACTCAACCCACCAGGGGACTCGAACACTGGCCAACAAGGTGGCAGTTGCATGATGTATCCACTACACCATAATTCAAATTAGCCATTAAGAGAGGTAGGAATTCTGGGGTATTTAACCAGCCATAACTCCAATCCTCTCCCAGGCAATGAGATAGTGTGGGACCTCTGATGCTCTTTCATCGATTCCTGTTATATGGGAAAACTCAGTGCCAAATGCACAGACTACCCTATTCCAGTAGCTGAAGTTTATAACTTTTTAGACACTCAGCCCACCAGGGGACTCGAACACTGGCCAACAAGGTGGCAGTTGCATGCTGTATCCACTACACCATACTTCAAAGCCATTAAGAGATGTAGGAATTCTAGGGTATTTAACCAACCAGAACTCCAATTCCTCTCCCAGGCAATGAGATAGTGTGGGACCTCTGATGCTCTTTCATCGATTCCTGTTATATGGGAAAACTCAGTGTCAAATGCTTAATGCAAAGACTACCCTATTCAAGTAGCTGAAGTTTATAACTTTTTAGACACTCAACCCACCAGGGGACTCGAACACTGGACAACAAGGTGGCAGTTGCTTGCTGTATCCACTACACCATACTTCAAAGCCATTAAGAGAGGTAGGAATTCTGGGGTATTTAACCAACCAGAACTCCAATCCTCTCCCAGGCAATGAGATAGTGTGGGACCTCTGATGCTCTTTCATCGATTCCTGTTATATGGGAAAACTCAGTGCCAAATGCTTAATGCACAGACTACCCTATTCCAGTAGCTGAAGTTTATAACTTTTTAGACACTCAACCCACCAGGGGACTCGAACACTGGCCAACAAGGTGGCAGTTGCATGATGTATCCACTACACCATACTTCAAATTAGCCATTAAGAGAGGTAGGAATTCTGGGGTATTTAACCAGCCATAACTCCAATCCTCTCCCAGGCAATGAGATAGTGTGGGACCTCTGATGCTCTTTCATCGATTCCTGTTATATGGGAAAACTCAGTGCCAAATGCACAGACTACCCTATTCCAGTAGATGAAGTTTATAACTTTTTAGACACTCAACCCACCAGGGGACTCGAACACTGGCCAACAAGGTGGCAGTTGCATGCTGTATCCACTACACAATACTTCAAAGCCATTAAGAGAGGTGGGAATTCTGGGGTATTTAACCAACCAGAACTCCAATCCTCTCGCAGGCAATGAGATACTGTGGGACCTCTGATGCTCTTTCATCGATTCCTGTTATATGGGAAAACTCAGTGCCAAATGCACAGACTACCCTATTCCAGTAGCTGATGTTTATAACTTTTTAGACACTCAACCCACCAGGGGACTCGAACACTGGCCAACAAGGTGGCAGTTGCATGCTGTATCCACTATACCATACTTCAAAGCCATTAAGAGATGTAGGAATTCTAGGGTATTTAACCAACCAGAACTCCAATCCTCTCCCAGGCAATGAGATAGTGTGGGACCTCTGATGCTCTTTCATCGATTCCTGTTATATGGGAAAACTCAGTGTCAAATGCTTAATGCAAAGACTACCCTATTCAAGTAGCTGAAGTTTATAACTTTTTAGACACTCAACCCACCAGGGGACTCGAACACTGGCCAACAAGGTGCCAGTTGCATGCTGTATCCACTACACCATACTTCAAAGCCATTAAGAGAGGTAGGAATTCTAGGGTATTTAACCAACCAGAACTCCAATCCTCTCCCAGGCAATGAGATAGTGTGGGACCTCTGATGCTCTTTCATCGATTCCTTTTATATGGGAAAACTCAGTGCCAAATGCTTAATGCACAGACTACCCTATTCCAGTAGCTGAAGTTTATAACTTTTTAGACACTCAACCCACCAGGGGACTCGAACACTGGCCAACAAGGTGGCAGTTGCATGCTGTATCCACTACACCATACTTCAAAGCCATTAAGAGAGGTAGGAATTCTGGGGTATTTAACCAACCAGAACTTCAATCCTCTCCCAGGCAATGAGATAGTGTGGGACCTCTGATGCTCTTTCATCGATTCCTGTTATATGGGAAAACTCAGTGCCAAATGCACAGACTACCCTATTCCAGTAGCTGAAGTTTATAACTTTTTAGACACTCAACCCACCAGGGGACTCGAACACTGGCCAACAAGGTGGCAGTTGCATGCTGTATCCACTACACCATACTTCAAAGCCATTAAGAGAGGTAGGAATTCTGGGGTATTTAACCAACCAGAACTTCAATCCTCTCCCAGGCAATGAGATAGTGTGGGACCTCTGATGCTCTTTCATCGATTCCTGTTATATGGGAAAACTCAGTGCCAAATGCACAGACTACCCTATTCCAGTAGCTGAAGTTTATAACTTTTTAGACACTCAACCCACCAGGGGACTCCAACACTGGCCTACAAGGTGGCAGTTGCATGCTGTATCCACTACACCATACTTCAAAGCCATTAAGAGAGGTAGGAATTCTGGGGTATTTAACCAACCAGAACTCCAATCCTCTCCCAGGCAATGAGATAGTGTGGGACCTCTGATGCTCTTTCATCGATTCCTGTTATATGGGAAAACTCAGTGTCAAATGCTTAATGCAAAGACTACCCTATTCAAGTAGCTGAAGTTTATAACTTTTTAGACACTCAACCCACCAGGGGACTCGAACACTGGCCAACAAGGTGGCAGTTGCATGCTGTATCCACTACACCATACTTCAAAGCCATTAAGAGAGGTAGGAATTCTAGGGTATTTAACCAACCAGAACTCCAATCCTCTCCCAGGCAATGAGATAGTGTGGGACCTCTGATGCTCTTTCATTGATTCCTGTTATATGGGAAAACTCAGTGCCAAATGCACAGACTACCCTATTCCAGTAGCTGAATGTTTATAACTTTTTAGACACTCAACCCACCAGGGGACTCGAACACTGGCCAACAAGGTGGCAGTTGCATGCTGTATCCACTACACCATACTTCAAAGCCATTATGAGAGGTAGGAATTCTGGGGAATTTAACCAACCAGAACTCCAATCCTCTCCCAGGCAATGAGATAGTGTGGGACCTCTGATGCTCTTTCATCGATTCCTGTTATATGGGAAAACTCAGTGCCAAATGCTCAATGCACAGACTACCCTATTCCAGTAGCTGAAGTTTATAACTTTTTAGACACTCAACCCACCAGGGGACTCGAACACTGGCCAACAAGGTGGCAGT
Source organism: Procambarus clarkii (assembly GCF_040958095.1). NCBI lineage: Eukaryota > Metazoa > Arthropoda > Malacostraca > Decapoda > Cambaridae > Procambarus > Procambarus clarkii. Next base: position 10,493 of record NW_027190424.1, on the reverse strand, counting down.
TGCATGCTGTATCCACTACACCATACTTCAAAGCCATTAAGAGAGGTAGGAATTCTGGGGTATTTAACCAACCAGAACTTCAATCCTCTCCCATGCAATGAGATAGTGTGGGACCTCTGATGCTCTTTCATCGATTCCTGTTATATGGGAAAACTCAGTGCCAAATGCACAGACTACCCTATTCCAGTAGCTGAAGTTTATAACTTTTTAGACACTCAACCCACCAGGGGACTCGAACACTGGCCAACAAGGTGGCAGTTGCATGCTGTATCCACTACACCATACTTCAAAGCCATTAAGAGATGTAGGAATTCTAGGGTATTTAACCAACCAGAACTCCAATTCTCTCCCAGGCAATGAGATAGTGTGGGACCTCTGATGCTCTTTCATCGATTCCTGTTATATGGGAAAACTCAGTGTCAAATGCTTAATGCAAAGACTACCCTATTCAAGTAGCTGAAGTTTATAACTTTTTAGACACTCAACCCACCAGGGGACTCGAACACTGGACAACAAGGTTGCAGTTGCATTGCTGTATCCACTACACCATACTTCAAAGCCATTAAGAGAGGTAGGAATTCTGGGGTATTTAACCAACCAGAACTCCAATCCTCTCCCAGGCAATGAGATAGTGTGGGACCTCTGATGCTCTTTCATCGATTCCTGTTATATGGGAAAACTCAGTGCCAAATGCTTAATGCACAGACTACCCTATTCCAGTAGCTGAAGTTTATAACTTTTTAGACACTCAACCCACCAGGGGACTCGAACACTGGCCAACAAGGTGGCAGTTGCATGATGTATCCACTACACCATACTTCAAATTAGCCATTAAGAGAGGTAGGAATTCTGGGGTATTTAACCAGCCATAACTCCAATCCTCTCCCAGGCAATGAGATAGTGTGGGACCTCTGATGCTCTTTCATCGATTCCTGTTATATGGGAAAACTCAGTGCCAAATGCACAGACTACCCTATTCCAGTAGCTGAAGTTTATAACTTTTTAGACACTCAACCCACCAGGGGACTCGAACACTGGCCAACAAGGTGGCAGTTGCATGCTGTATCCACTACACCATACTTCAAAGCCATTAAGAGATGTAGGAATTCTAGGGTATTTAACCAACCAGAACTCCAATTCTCTCCCAGGCAATGAGATAGTGTGGGACCTCTGATGCTCTTTCATCGATTCCTGTTATATGGGAAAACTCAGTGTCAAATGCTTAATGCAAAGACTACCCTATTCAAGTAGCTGAAGTTTATAACTTTTTAGACACTCAACCCACCAGGGGACTCGAACACTGGACAACAAGGTGGCAGTTGCATGCTGTATCCACTACACCATACTTCAAAGCCATTAAGAGAGGTAGGAATTCTGGGGTATTTAACCAACCAGAACTCCAATCCTCTCCCAGGCAATGAGATAGTGTGGGACCTCTGATGCTCTTTCATCGATTCCTGTTATATGGGAAAACTCAGTGCCAAATGCTTAATGCACAGACTACCCTATTCCAGTAGCTGAAGTTTATAACTTTTTAGACACTCAACCCACCAGGGGACTCGAACACTGGCCAACAAGGTGGCAGTTGCATGCTGTATCCACTACACCATACTTCAAATTAGCCATTAAGAGAGGTAGGAATTCTGGGGTATTTAACCAACCAGTATAACTCCAATCCTCTCCCAGGCAATGAGATAGTGTGGGACCTCTGATGCTCTTTCATCGATTCCTGTTATATGGGAAAACTCAGTGCCAAATGCACAGACTACCCTATTCCAGTAGCTGAAGTTTATAACTTTTTAGACACTCAACCCACCAGGGGACTCGAACACTGGCCAACAAGGTGGCAGTTGCATGCTGTATCCACTACACCATACTTCAAAGCCATTAAGAGAGGTAGGAATTCTGGGGTATTTAACCAACCAGAACTCCAATCCTCTCGCAGGCAATGAGATACTGTGGGACCTCTGATGCTCTTTCATCGATTCCTGTTATATGGGAAAACTCAGTGCCAAATGCACAGACTACCCTATTCCAGTAGCTGATGTTTATAACTTTTTAGACACTCAACCCACCAGGGGACTCGAACACTGGCCAACAAGGTGGCAGTTGCATGCTGTATCCACTACACCATACTTCAAAGCCATTAAGAGATGTAGGAATTCTAGGGTATTTAACCAACCAGAACTCCAATCCTCTCCCAGGCAATGAGATAGTGTGGGACCTCTGATGCTCTTTCATCGATTCCTGTTATATGGGAAAACTCAGTGCCAAATGCTTAATGCACAGACTACCCTATTCCAGTAGCTGAAGTTTATAACTTTTTAGACACTCAACCCACCAGGGGACTCGAACACTGGCCAACAAGGTGGCAGTTGCATGCTGTATCCACTACACCATACTTCAAAGCCATTAAGAGATGTAGGAATTCTAGGGTATTTAACCAACCAGAACTCCAATCCTCTCCCAGGCAATGAGATAGTGTGGGACCTCTGATGCTCTTTCATCGATTCCTGTTATATGGGAAAACTCAGTGCCAAATGCTTAATGCACAGACTACCCTATTCCAGTAGCTGAAGTTTATAACTTTTTAGACACTCAACCCACCAGGGGACTCGAACACTGGCCAACAAGGTGGCAGTTGCATGCTGTATCCACTACACCATACTTCAAAGCCATTAAGAGAGGTAGGAATTCTGGGGTATTTAACCAACCAGAACTTCAATCCTCTCCCAGGCAATGAGATAGTGTGGGACCTCTGATGCTCTTTCATCGATTCCTGTTATATGGGAAAACTCAGTGCCAAATGCACAGACTACCCTATTCCAGTAGCTGAAGTTTATAACTTTTTAGACACTCAACCCACCAGGGGACTCGAACACTGGCCTACAAGGTGGCAGTTGCATGCTGTATCCACTACACCATACTTCAAAGCCATTAAGAGAGGTAGGAATTCTGGGGTATTTAACCAACCAGAACTCCAATCCTCTCCCAGGCAATGAGATACTGTGGGACCTCTGATGCTCTTTCATCGATTCCTGTTATATGGGAAAACTCAGTGCCAAATGCACAGACTACCCTATTCCAGTAGCTGAAGTTTATAACTTTTTAGACACTCAACCCACCAGGGGACTCGAACACTGGCCAACAAGGTGGCAGTTGCATGCTGTATCCACTACACCATACTTCAAAGCCATTAAGAGAGGTAGGAATTCTGGGGTATTTAACCAACCAGAACTCCAATCCTCTCCCAGGCAATGAGATAGTGTGGGACCTCTGATGCTCTTTCATCGATTCCTGTTATATGGGAAAACTCAGTGCCAAATGCACAGACTACCCTATTCCAGTAGCTGAAGTTTATAACTTTTTAGACACTCAACCCACCAGGGGACTCGAACACTGGCCAACAAGGTGGCAGTTGCATGCTGTATCCACTACACCATACTTCAAAGCCATTATGAGAGGTAGGAATTCTGGGGTATTTAACCAACCAGAACTCCAATCCTCTCCCAGGCAATGAGATAGTGTGGGACCTCTGATGCTCTTTCATCGATTCCTGTTATATGGGAAAACTCAGTGCCAAATGCTAGCACAGACTACCCTATTCCAGTAGCTGAAGTTTATAACTTTTTAGACACTCAACCCACCAGGGGACTCGAACACTGGCCAACAAGGTGGCAGTTGCATGCTGTATCCACTACACCATACTTCAAAGCCATTAATGAGAGGTAGGAATTCTGGGGTAATTTAACCAACCAGAACTCCAATCCTCTCCCAGGCAATGAGATAGTGTGGGACCTCTGATGCTCTTTCATCGATTCCTGTTATATGGGAAAACTCAGTGCCAAATGCTCAATGCACAGACTACCCTATTCCAGTAGCTGAAGTTTATAACTTTTTAGACACTCAACCCACCAGGGGACTCGAACACTGGCCAACAAGGTGGCAGTTGCATGCTGTATCCACTACACCATACTTCAAAGCCATTAAGAGAGGTAGGAATTCTGGGGTATTTAACCAACCAGAACTTCAATCCTCTCCCAGGCAATGAGATAGTGTGGGACCTCTGATGCTCTTTCATCGATTCCTGTTATATGGGAAAACTCAGTGCCAAATGCACAGACTACCCTATTCCAGTAGCTGAAGTTTATAACTTTTTAGACACTCAACCCACCAGGGGACTCGAACACTGGCCTACAAGGTGGCAGTTGCATGCTGTATCCACTACACCATACTTCAAAGCCATTAAGAGAGGTAGGAATTCTGGGGTATTTAACCAACCAGAACTCCAATCCTCTCCCAGGCAATGAGATAGTGTGGGACCTCTGATGCTCTTTCATCGATTCCTGTTATATGGGAAAACTCAGTGCCAAATGCTACAGACTACCCTATTCCAGTAGCTGAAGTTTATAACTTTTTAGACACTCAACCCACCAGGGGACTCGAACACTGGCCAACAAGGTGGCAGTTGCATGCTGTATCCACTACACCATACTTCAAAGCCATTAAGAGAGGTAGGAATTCTGGGGTATTTAACCAACCAGAACTTCAATCCTCTCCCAGGCAATGAGATAGTGTGGGACCTCTGATGCTCTTTCATCGATTCCTGTTATATGGGAAAACTCAGTGCCAAATGCACAGACTACCCTATTCCAGTAGCTGAAGTTTATAACTTTTTAGACACTCAACCCACCAGGGGACTCGAACACTGGCCTACAAGGTGGCAGTTGCATGCTGTATCCACTACACCATACTTCAAAGCCATTAAGAGAGGTAGGAATTCTGGGGTATTTAACCAACCAGAACTCCAATCCTCTCCCAGGCAATGAGATACTGTGGGACCTCTGATGCTCTTTCATCGATTCCTGTTATATGGGAAAACTCAGTGCCAAATGCACAGACTACCCTATTCCAGTAGCTGAAGTTTATAACTTTTTAGACACTCAACCCACCAGGGGACTCGAACACTGGCCAACAAGGTGGCAGTTGCATGCTGTATCCACTACACCATACTTCAAAGCCATTAAGAGATGTAGGAATTCTGGGGTATTTAACCAACCAGAACTCCAATCCTCTCCCAGGCAATGAGATACTGTGGGACCTCTGATGCTCTTTCATCGATTCCTGTTATATGGGAAAACTCAGTGCCAAATGCACAGACTACCCTATTCCAGTAGCTGAATGTTTATAACTTTTTAGACACTCAACCCACCAGGGGACTCGAACACTGGCCAACAAGGTGGCAGTTGCATGCTGTATCCACTACACCATACTTCAAAGCCATTAAGAGAGGTAGGAATTCTGGGGTATTTAACCAACCAGAACTCCAATCCTCTCCCAGGCAATGAGATAGTGTGGGACCTCTGATGCTCTTTCATCGATTCCTGTTATATGGGAAAACTCAGTGCCAAATGCTTAATGCACAGACTACCCTATTCCAGTAGCTGAAGTTTATAACTTTTTAGACACTCAACCCACCAGGGGACTCGAACACTGGCCAACAAGGTGGCAGTTGCATGCTGTATCCACTACACCATACTTCAAAGCCATTAAGAGAGGTAGGAATTCTAGGGGTATTTAACCAACCAGAACTCCAATCCTCTCCCAGGCAATGAGATAGTGTGGGACCTCTGATGCTCTTTCATCGATTCCTGTTATATGGGAAAACTCAGTGCCAATAATGCACAGACTACCCTATTCCAGTAGCTGAAGTTTATAACTTTTTAGACACTCAACCCACCAGGGGACTCGAACACTGGCCAACAAGGTGGCAGTTGCATGCTGTATCCACTACACCATACTTCAAAGCCATTAAGAGAGGTAGGAATTCTGGGGTATTTAACCAACCAGAACTCCAATCCTCTCCCAGGCAATGAGATAGTGTGGGACCTCTGATGCTCTTTCATCGATTCCTGTTATATGGGAAAACTCAGTGCCAAATGCTTAATGCACAGACTACCCTATTCCAGTAGCTGAAGTTTATAACTTTTTAGACACTCAACCCACCAGGGGACTCGAACACTGGCCAACAAGGTGGCAGTTGCATGCTGTATCCACTACACCATACTTCAAAGCCATTAAGAGAGGTAGGAATTCTGGGGTATTTAACCAACCAGAACTCCAATCCTCTCCCAGGCAATGAGATAGTGTGGGACCTCTGATGCTCTTTCATCGATTCCTGTTATATGGGAAAACTCAGTGCCAATGCACAGACTACCCTATTCCAGTAGCTGAAGTTTATAACTTTTTAGACACTCAACCCACCAGGGGACTCGAACACTGGCCTACAAGGTGGCAGTTGCATGCTGTATCCACTACACCATACTTCAAAGCCATTAAGAGAGGTAGGAATTCTGGGGTATTTAACCAACCAGAACTCCAATCCTCTCCCAGGCAATGAGATAGTGTGGGACCTCTGATGCTCTTTCATCGATTCCTGTTATATGGGAAAACTCAGTGCCAAATGCTACAGACTACCCTATTCCAGTAGCTGAAGTTTATAACTTTTTAGACACTCAACCCACCAGGGGACTCGAACACTGGCCAACAAGGTGGCAGTTGCATGCTGTATCCACTACACCATACTTCAAAGCCATTAAGAGAGGTAGGAATTCTGGGGTATTTAACCAACCAGAACTCCAATCCTCTCCCAGGCAATGAGATAGTGTGGGACCTCTGATGCTCTTTCATCGATTCCTGTTATATGGGAAAACTCAGTGCCAAATGCTTAATGCACAGACTACCCTATTCCAGTAGCTGAAGTTTATAACTTTTTAGACACTCAACCCACCAGGGGACTCGAACACTGGCCAACAAGGTGGCAGTTGCATGCTGTATCCACTACACCATACTTCAAAGCCATTAAGAGAGGTAGGAATTCTGGGGTATTTAACCAACCAGAACTCCAATCCTCTCCCAGGCAATGAGATAGTGTGGGACCTCTGATGCTCTTTCATCGATTCCTGTTATATGGGAAAACTCAGTGCCAAATGCTTAATGCACAGACTACCCTATTCCAGTAGCTGAAGTTTATAACTTTTTAGACACTCAACCCACCAGGGGACTCGAACACTGGCTAACAAGGTGGCAGTTGCATGCTGTATCCACTACACCATACTTCAAAGCCATTAAGAGAGGTAGGAATTCTGGGGTATTTAACCAACCAGAACTCCAATCCTCTCCCAGGCAATGAGATAGTGTGGGACCTCTGATGCTCTTTCATCGATTCCTGTTATATGGGAAAACTCAGTGCCAAATGCACAGACTACCCTATTCCAGTAGCTGAAGTTTATAACTTTTTAGACACTCAACCCACCAGGGGACTCGAACACTGGCCAACAAGGTGGCAGTTGCATGCTGTATCCACTACACCATACTTCAAAGCCATTAAGAGAGGTAGGAATTCTAGGGTATTTAACCAACCAGAACTCCAATCCTCTCCCAGGCAATGAGATAGTGTGGGACCTCTGATGCTCTTTCATCGATTCCTGTTATATGGGAAAACTCAGTGCCAAATGCTTAATGCACAGACTACCCTATTCCAGTAGCTGAAGTTTATAACTTTTTAGACACTCAACCCACCAGGGGACTCGAACACTGGCCAACAAGGTGGCAGTTGCATGCTGTATCCACTACACCATACTTCAAAGCCATTAAGAGAGGTAGGAATTCTGGGGTATTTAACCAACCAGAACTTCAATCCTCTCCCAGGCAATGAGATAGTGTGGGACCTCTGATGCTCTTTCATCGATTCCTGTTATATGGGAAAACTCAGTGCCAAATGCTTAATGCACAGACTACCCTATTCCAGTAGCTGAAGTTTATAACTTTTTAGACACTCAACCCACCAGGGGACTCGAACACTGGCCAACAAGGTGGCAGTTGCATGCTGTATCCACTACACCATACTTCAAAGCCATTAAGAGAGGTAGGAATTCTGGGGTATTTAACCAACCAGAACTCCAATCCTCTCCCAGGCAATGAGATAGTGTGGGACCTCTGATGCTCTTTCATCGATTCCTGTTATATGGGAAAACTCAGTGCCAAATGCTTAATGCACAGACTACCCTATTCCAGTAGCTGAAGTTTATAACTTTTTAGACACTCAACCCACCAGGGGACTCGAACACTGGCCAACAAGGTGGCAGTTGCATGCTGTATCCACTACACCATACTTCAAAGCCATTAAGAGAGGTAGGAATTCTGGGTATTTAACCAACCAGAACTCCAATCCTCTCCCAGGCAATGAGATAGTGTGGGACCTCTGATGCTCTTTCATCGATTCCTGTTATATGGGAAAACTCAGTGCCAAATGCTTAATGCACAGACTACCCTATTCCAGTAGCTGAAGTTTATAACTTTTTAGACACTCAACCCACCAGGGGACTCGAACACTGGCCAACAAGGTGGCAGTTGCATGCTGTATCCACTACACCATACTTCAAAGCCATTAAGAGAGGTAGGAATTCTGGGGTATTTAACCAACCAGAACTCCAATCCTCTCCCAGGCAATGAGATAGTGTGGGACCTCTGATGCTCTTTCATCGATTCCTGTTATATGGGAAAACTCAGTGCCAAATGCTTAATGCACAGACTACCCTATTCCAGTAGCTGAAGTTTATAACTTTTTAGACACTCAACCCACCAGGGGACTCGAACACTGGCCAACAAGGTGGCAGTTGCATGCTGTATCCACTACACCATACTTCAAAGCCATTAAGAGAGGTAGGAATTCTGGGGTATTTAACCAACCAGAACTCCAATCCTCTCCCAGGCAATGAGATAGTGTGGGACCTCTGATGCTCTTTCATCGATTCCTGTTATATGGGAAAACTCAGTGCCAAATGCTTAATGCACAGACTACCCTATTCCAGTAGCTGAAGTTTATAACTTTTTAGACACTCAACCCACCAGGGGACTCGAACACTGGCCAACAAGGTGGCAGTTGCATGCTGTATCCACTACACCATACTTCAAAGCCATTAAGAGAGGTAGGAATTCTAGGGGTATTTAACCAACCAGAACTCCAATCCTCTCCCAGGCAATGAGATAGTGTGGGACCTCTGATGCTCTTTCATCGATTCCTGTTATATGGGAAAACTCAGTGCCAAATGCTTAATGCACAGACTACCCTATTCCAGTAGCTGAAGTTTATAACTTTTTAGACACTCAACCCACCAGGGGACTCGAACACTGGCCAACAAGGTGGCAGTTGCATGCTGTATCCACTACACCATACTTCAAAGCCATTAAGAGAGGTAGGAATTCTGGGGTATTTAACCAACCAGAACTCCAATCCTCTCCCAGGCAATGAGATAGTGTGGGACCTCTGATGCTCTTTCATCGATTCCTGTTATATGGGAAAACTCAGTGCCAAATGCTTAATGCACAGACTACCCTATTCCAGTAGCTGAAGTTTATAACTTTTTAGACACTCAACCCACCAGGGGACTCGAACACTGGCCAACAAGGTGGCAGTTGCATGCTGTATCCACTACACCATACTTCAAAGCCATTAAGAGAGGTAGGAATTCTGGGGTATTTAACCAACCAGAACTCCAATCCTCTCCCAGGCAATGAGATAGTGTGGGACCTCTGATGCTCTTTCATCGATTCCTGTTATATGGGAAAACTCAGTGCCAAATGCTTAATGCACAGACTACCCTATTCCAGTAGCTGAAGTTTATAACTTTTTAGACACTCAACCCACCAGGGGACTCGAACACTGGCCAACAAGGTGGCAGTTGCATGCTGTATCCACTACACCATACTTCAAAGCCATTAAGAGAGGTAGGAATTCTGGGGTATTTAACCAACCAGAACTCCAATCCTCTCCCAGGCAATGAGATAGTGTGGGACCTCTGATGCTCTTTCATCGATTCCTGTTATATGGGAAAACTCAGTGCCAAATGCTTAATGCACAGACTACCCTATTCCAGTAGCTGAAGTTTATAACTTTTTAGACACTCAACCCACCAGGGGACTCGAACACTGGCCAACAAGGTGGCAGTTGCATGCTGTATCCACTACACCATACTTCAAAGCCATTAAGAGAGGTAGGAATTCTGGGGTATTTAACCAACCAGAACTCCAATCCTCTCCCAGGCAATGAGATAGTGTGGGACCTCTGATGCTCTTTCATCGATTCCTGTTATATGGGAAAACTCAGTGCCAAATGCTTAATGCACAGACTACCCTATTCCAGTAGCTGAAGTTTATAACTTTTTAGACACTCAACCCACCAGGGGACTCGAACACTGGCCAACAAGGTGGCAGTTGCATGCTGTATCCACTACACCATACTTCAAAGCCATTAAGAGAGGTAGGAATTCTGGGGTATTTAACCAACCAGAACTCCAATCCTCTCCCAGGCAATGAGATAGTGTGGGACCTCTGATGCTCTTTCATCGATTCCTGTTATATGGGAAAACTCAGTGCCAAATGCTTAATGCACAGACTACCCTATTCCAGTAGCTGAAGTTTATAACTTTTTA
>NW_027190423.1:0-38960 GCF_040958095.1 Procambarus clarkii | reverse complement strand
ATACCTTCCTCCTCCTCTGCACCACTACCCTCCTCCTCCTCGGCACCACTACCCACCTCCTCCTCTACACCACTACCCTCCTCCTCCTCTGCACAACTCCCTTCCTCCTCTGCATCACTACCCTTCTCCTCCTCTACACCACTACCCTCCTCCTCCTCTGCACTACTTCCCTCCTCCTCCTCTGCACCACTACCCTCCTCCTCCTCTGAACCACTACCCTCCTCCTCCTCTGCACCACTACCCTCCTCCTCTTCTGTACCACTAGCCTCCTCTTCTGCACCACTACCCTCCTCCTCCTCTGCAGCACTACCCTCCTCTTCCTCTCACTCACTACCCTCCTCCTTCTCTGCACCACTACCTTCCTCCTCCTTTACACCACCACCCTCCTCCTCCTCCTCCTTCTTTCCACCACTACCCTCCTCCTTCTCTGCAACACTACCCCCCTCCTCTGCACCACTACCCTTCTCCAATGCACCACTACCCTCCAATTCTGCACCACTATCATCCTCCTCCTCTGCACCACTACTCTCCTCCTCCTCTGCACCACTACCCTCCTCCTCCTCCTCTGCACCACTAACCTCTTCCTCCTCCTCCTCCTCCTCTTCACCACTACCGTCCTTGTCCTCTGCACCACTACCCTCCTCCTCTGCACCACTACCCTCCTCCTCTGCACCACTACCCTCCTTCTCCTCTGTACGACTACCCTCCTTCTCCTCTGCACCACTACCCTCCTCCTCCTCTGCACCACTACCCTCCTCCTCCTCTGCACCACTACCCTCCTCCTCCTCCTCCTCCTCCTCTACACCACTACCGTCCTTGTCCTCTGCACCACTACCCTCCTCCTCTGCACCACTACCCTCCTCCTCTGCACCACTACCCTCCTTCTCCTCTGCACGACTACCCTCCTCCTCCTCTGCACTACTACCCTCCTCCTACTCTGCACAACTACCCTCCTCCTATGCACCACTATTCTCCTCATTCTTTGGACCACTACCAACCACCTCCTCTTCTGCACCAGTACCCTCCTCCTCCTCTGCACCACTACCCTCCCATTCCTCTGCACCAATACCCTCCTCCTCCTCTGCACCACTACCCTCCTCCTCCTCGGCACCACTACCCACCTCCTCCTCTACACCACTACCCTCCTCCTCCTCTGCACAACTCCCTTCCTCCTCTGCATCACTACCCTTCTCCTCCTCTACACCACTACCCTCCTCCTCCTCTGCACAACTACCCTCCCCCTCCGCTGCACCACTACCCTCCTCCTCCGCTGCACCACTACCCTCCCCCTACTCTGCACCACTACCCTCCTCCTCTGCACAACTACCCACCTCCTCTGCATCACTACCCTCATACTCCTCTGCACCACTACCCTCCTCCTCCTCTGCACCACTACCCTCCTTCTCCTCTGCACCACTACCCTCCTCTTCCTCTGCACCACTACCCTCTTCCTCCTCTGCACCACTACCCTCCTCCTCCTCTGCACCACTACCCTCCTCCTCCTCTGCACCACTACCCTCCTCCTCTGCACCACTACCCTCCTCCTCTGCACCACATCCCTTCTCCTCTGCACCACTACCCTCCTTCTCCTCTGCACCAGTAACCTCCTCCTCCTCCTCTTCCTCTGCACCACTACCCTCCTCCTTTGCATCACTACATTCCTCCTCCTCTTCACCACTACCCTCCTCCTCCTCTGCACAATTGCCCTCCCCCTCCTCTTCTGCACCACTACACTTCTCCTCTGCACCACTACCCTCCTTCTCTGCACCACTACCCTCCTCCTCCTCTGCACCACTACCCTCCTACTCTGCTCAACTACCCCCTTCCTCTCCACCACTGCTCTCCTCATTCTCTGCACTACTACCCTCCTCCTCCTCTGCACTACTTCCCTCCTCCTCTGCTGCACCACTACCCTCCTCCTCCTCTGAACCACTACCCTCCTCCTCCTCTGCAGCACTACCCTCCTCCTCTTCTGTACCACTAGCCTCCTCTTCTGCACCACTACCCTCCTCCTCCTCTGCAGCACTACCCTCCTCTTCCTCTCACTCACTACCCTCCTCCTTCTCTGCAGCACTACCTTCCTCCTCCTTTACACCACCACCCTCCTCCTCCTCCTCCTTCTTTCCACCACTACCCTCCACCTTCTCTGCAACACTACCCCCCTCCTCTGCACCACTACCCTTCTCCAATGCACCACTACCCTCCAATTCTGCACCACTATCATCCTCCTCCTCTGCACCACTACTCTCCTCCTCCTCTGCACCACTACCCTCCTCCTCCTCCTCTGCACCACTAACCTCTTCCTCCTCCTCCTCCTCCTCTTCACCACTACCGTCCTTGTCCTCTGCACCACTACCCTCCTCCTCTGCACCACTACCCTCCTCCTCTGCACCACTACCCTCCTTCTCCTCTGCACGACTACCCTCCTTCTCCTCTGCACCACTACCCTCCTCCTCCTCTGCACCACTACCCTCCTCCTCCTCTGCACCACTACCCTCCTCCTCCTCCTCCTCCTCCTCCTCCTCCTCCTCCTCTACACCACTACCGTCCTTGTCCTCTGCACCACTACCCTCCTCCTTTGCACCACTACCCTCCTCCTCTGCACCACTACCCTCCTTCTCCTCTGCACGACTACCCTCCTCCTCCTCTGCACTACTACCCTCCTCCTACTCTGCACAACTACCCTCCTCCTATGCACCACTATTCTCCTCATTCTTTGCACCACTACCAACCACCTCCTCTTCTGCACCACTACCCTCCTCCTCCTCTGCACCACTACCTTCCTCCTCTGCACCACTACCCTCCTCCTCCTTTGCACTACTACCCTCCTCCTAATCTGCACCAGTACCCTCATCCTCTGCACCACTACCCTCCTCCTCCTCTTCACCACTACCCACCTCCTCTGCACCACTACCCTCCTCCTCCTCTGCACCACTACCCTCCTCCTCCTCTGCACCACTACCCTCCTCCTCCTCTGCACCACTACCCTCCTCCTCTGCACCACTACCCTCCTCCTCCCCTGCACCACTACCCTCCTCCTCCTCTGCACCACTACCCTCCTCCTCCTCTGAACCACTACCCTACCCTTCAGCACCACTACCCTTCTTCTCCTCTGCACCACTACCCTCCTCCTCTGCACCACAACCTTCCTCTTCCTCTGCACCACTACCCTCCTCCTCTGCACTACTTCCCTCCTCCTCCTCTGCACCACTACCCTCCTCCTCCTCTGCACCATTACCCTCCTCCTCCTCTGCACCACTACCCTCCTCTTCCTCTGCATCACTACCCTCCTCCTCCTCTGCACCACTACCCTCCTCCTCCTCTGCACCACAACCGTCCTCCTCTGCACCACTACCCTCCTCCTCTGCACCACTACCCTCCTCCTCCTCTGCACCACTACCCACCTCCTCTGCACCACTACCCTCCTCCTTCTCTGCACCACTACCTTCCTCCTCCTCTGCACCACTACCCACCTCCTCTGCACCACTACCCTCCTCCTCCTCTGCAACACTACCCTTCTCCTCCTCTGCACCACTACCCTCATCCTCTGCACCACTACCCTCCTCCTCCTCTGCACCACTACCCTCCTCCTCTGCACCACTACCCTCCTCCTCCTCTGCACCACTACCCTCCTCCTCTGCACAACTACCCTCCTCTTCCTCTGCATCACTACCCTAATCCTCCTCTGCACCACCACCCTCCTCCTCCTCTGCACCACTACCTTCCTCCTCCTCTGCACAACTACCCTCCTCTTCCTCTGCACCACTACCCTCCTCCTCCCCTGCACCACTACCCTCCTCCTCCTCTGCACCACTACCCTCCTCCTCCTCTGCACAACTACCCTCCTCTTCCTCTGCATCACTACCCTCCTCCTCCTCTGCACCACTACCCTCCTCCATCTCTGCAGCACTACCCTCCTCCTCTGCAACACTACCCTCCTCCTCTGCAACACTACCCTCCTCCTCTGCACCACTACCCCCGTTCTCCTCTGCACCACTACCTTCCTCCTCCTCTGCACCACTACCCTCCTCCTCTGCACCACTACCCCCCTTCTCCTCTGTATCACTACGCTCCTCTTCCTCTGCACCACAACCCTCCTCCTCCTCTGCACCACTACCCTCCTCCTCCTCTGCACCACTACACTCCTCTACCTCCTCCTCTGCACAATTGCCCTCCCACTCCTCTTCTGCACCACTACCCTCCTCCTCTGCACCACAACCCTTCTCCTCTGCACCACAACCCTTCTCCTCTGCACCACTACCCTTCTCCTCTGCACCACTACCCTGCCCCTCCTCCTCTGCAAAACTTCCCTCCTTCTCTGCGTCACTACCCTCCTCCTCCTCTGCTCCATTACCCTCCTCCTTCTCTGCATCACTACCCTTCACCTCCTCTTCTGCACCACTACCCTCCTCCTCCTCTGCACCACTACCCTCCTCCTCCTCTGCACAACTACCCTCCAATTCTGCACCACTATCATCCTCCTCCTCGGCACTACTACCCTCCTCCTACTCTGCACAACTACCCTCCTCCTATGCACCACTATTCTCCTCATTCTTTGCACCACTACCAACCACCTCCTCTTCTGCACCACTACCCTCCTCCTCCTCTGCACCACTACCCTCCTCCTCCTGTGCACCACTACCCTCCTCCTCTGGACTACTACCCTCCTACTCCCCTGCACCACTACCCTCCTCCTCCTCTACACCACTACCCTCCTCCTCCTCTGCACCACTACCCTCCTCCTCTGCACCACTACCCTCCTACTCCCCTGCACCACAAACCCTCCTCCTCCTCTGCACCACTACCCTCCTCCTCCTCCTCTGAACCACTACCCTACCCTTCAGCACCACTACCCTTCTTCTCCTCTGCGCCACTACCCTCTTCCTCCTCTGCACCACTACGCACCTCCTCTGCACCACTACCCTCCTCCTCCTCTGCACCACAACCTTCCTCTTCCTCTGCACCACTACCCTCCTCCTCTGCACTACTTCCCTCCTCCTCCTGTGCACCACTACCCTCCTCCTCCCCTGCACCGCGTCCGTCCTCCTCTGCACCACTACCCTCCTCCTCTACACCACTATCTTCCTCTTCCTCTGCGCCACTAATCTCCTCCTGCTCTGCACCACTACCCTTATCCTCCTCTGCACCACTATCCTCCTCCTCCTCTGCACCACTACCCACCTCCTCTGCAACACTACCCTCCTCCTCTGCACCACTACCCTCCTCCTCTGCACCACTACCCTCCTCCTTCTCTGCACCACTACCCTCCTCCTCCTCTGCACTACTACCCTCCTCCTCCTCTGCACTACTACCCTCCTCCTCTGCACCACTACCCTCCTCCTGCTTTGCACCACTACCCTCCTCCTCCTCTGCACCACTACCAACCTCCTCTGCACCACTACCCTACTCCTCTTCTGCACCACTACCCTCCTCCTCTGCACCACTACCCTCATCCTCTGCACCACTACCCTCCTCCTCCTCTTCACCACTACCCACCTCCTCCTCTGCACTACTACCCTCCTCTGCACTACTACCCTCCTCTGCACCACTACCCTCCTCCTCCTCTGCACTACTACCCTCCTCCTCCTCTGCACTACTACCCTCCTCCTCTGCACCACTACCCTCCTCCTGCTTTGTACCACTACCCTCCTCCTCCTCTGCAGCCCTACCAACCTCCTCTGCACCACTACCCTCCTCCTCCTCTGCACCACTACCCTCCTCCTCTGCACCACTACCCTCATCCCCTGCACCACTACCCTCCTCCTCCTCTTCACCACTACCCACCTCCTCTGCACCACTACCCTCCTCCTATGCACCACTACCCTCCTCCTCTGCACCACTACCCTCCTTCTCCTCTGCACGACTACCCTCCTTCTCCTCTGCACCACTACCCTCCTCCTCCTCTGCACCACTACCCTCCTCCTCCTCTGCACCACTACCCTCCTCCTCCTCCTCCTCCTCCTCTACACCACTACCGTCCTTGCCCTCTGCACCACTACCCTCCTCCTCTGCACCACTACCCTCCTCCTCTGCACCACTACCCTCCTTCTCCTCTGCACGACTACCCTCCTCCTCCTCTGCACTACTACCCTCCTCCTACTCTGCACAACTACCCTCCTCCTATGCACCACTATTCTCCTCATTCTTTGCACCACTACCAACCACCTCCTCTTCTGCACCACTACCCTCCTCCTCTGCACCACTACCTTCCTCCTCTGCACCACTACCCTCCTCCTCCTTTGCACTACTACCCTCCTCCTAATCTGCACCAGTACCCTCATCCTCTGCACCACTACCCTCCTCCTCCTCTTCACCACTACCCACCTCCTCTGCACCACTACCCTCCTCCTCCTCTGCACCACTACCCTCCTCCTCCTCTGCACCACTACCCTCCTCCTCTGCACCACTACCCTCCTACTCCCCTGCACCACTACCCTCCTCCTCCTCTGCACCACTACCCTCCTCCTCCTCAGAACCACTACCCTACCCTTCAGCACCACTACCCTTCTTCTCCTCTGCACCACTACCCTCCTCCTCTGCACCACAACCTTCCTCTTCCTCTGCACCACTACCCTCCTCCTCTGCACTACTTCCCTCCTCCTCCTCTGCACCACTACCCTCCTCCTCCTCTGCACCATTACCCTCCTCCTCCTCTGCACCACTACCCTCCTCTTCCTCTGCATCACTACCCTCCTCCTCCTCTGCACCACTACCCTCCTCCTCCTCTGCACCACAACCGTCCTCCTCTGCACCACTACCCTCCTCCTCTGCACCACTACCCTCCTCCTCCTCTGCACCACTACCCACCTCCTCTGCACCAATACCCTCCTCCTTCTCTGCACCACTACCTTCCTCCTCCTCTGCACCACTACCCACCTCCTCTGCACCACTACCCTCCTCCTCCTCTGCACCACTACCCTTCTCCTCCTCTGCACCACTACCCTCATCCTCTGCACCACTACCCTCCTCCTCCTGTGCACCACTACCCTCCTCCTCTGCACCACTACCCTCCTCCTCCTCTGCACCACTACCCTCCTCCTCTGCACAACTACCCTCCTCTTCCTCTGCATCACTACCCTAATCCTCCTCTGCACCACCACCCTCCTCCTCTGCACCACTACCCTCCTCCTCCTCTGCACAACTACCCTCCTCTTCCTCTGCACCACTACCCTCCTCCTCCCCTGCACCACTACCCTCCTCCTCCTCTGCACCACTAACCTCCTCCTCCTCTGCACAACTACCCTCCTCTTCCTCTGCATCACTACCCTCCTCCTCCTCTGCACCACTACCCTCCTCCATCTCTGCAGCACTACCCTCCTCCTCTGCAACACTACCCTCCTCCTCTGCTACACTACCCTCCTCCTCTGCACCACTACCCCCGTTCTCCTCTGCACCACTACCTTCCTCCTCCTCTGCACCACTACCCTCCTCCTCTGCACCACTACCCCCCTTCTCCTCTGTATCACTACGCTCCTCTTCCTCTGCACCACAACCCTCCTCCTCCTCTGCACCACTACCCTCCTCCTCCTCTGCACCACTACACTCCTCTACCTCCTCCTCTGCACAATTGCCCTCCCACTCCTCTTCTGCACCACTACCCTCCTCCTCTGCACCACAACCCTTCTCCTCTGCACCACAACCCTTCTCCTCTGCACCACTACCCTTCTCCTCTGCACCACTACCCTGCCCCTCCTCCTCTGCAAAACTTCCCTCCTTCTCTGCGTCACTACCCTCCTCCTCCTCTGCACCATTACCCTCCTCCTTCTCTGCATCACTACCCTTCACCTCCTCTTCTGCACCACTACCCTCCTCCTCCTCTGCACCACTACCCTCCTCCTCCTCTGCACAACTACCCTCCAATTCTGCACCACTATCATCCTCCTCCTCTGCACTACTACCCTTCTCCTCTGCACCACAACCCTTCTCCTCTGCACCACTACCCTTCTCCTCTGCACCACTACCCTGCCCCTCCTCCTCTGCAAAACTTCCCTCCTTCTCTGCGTCACTACCCTCCTCCTCCTCTGCACTACTACCCTCCTCCTACTCTGCACAACTACCCTCCTCCTATGCACCACTATTCTCCTCATTCTTTGCACCACTACCAACCACCTCCTCTTCTGCACCACTACCCTCCTCCTCTGCACCACTACCTTCCTCCTCTGCACCACTACCCTCCTCCTCCTTTGCACTACTACCCTCCTCCTAATCTGCACCAGTACCCTCATCCTCTGCACCACTACCCTCCTCCTCCTCTTCACCACTACCCACCTCCTCTGCACCACTACCCTCCTCCTTCTCTGCATCACTACCCTTCACCTCCTCTTCTGCACCACTACCCTCCTCCTCTGCACCACTACCCTCCTCCTCCTCTGCACAACTACCCTCCAATTCTGCACCACTATCATCCTCCTCCTCGGCACTACTACCCTCCTCTGCACCACTACCCTCCTCCTCTGGACTACTACCCTCCTACTCCCCTGCACCACTACCCTCCTCCTCCTCTACACCACTACCCTCCTCCTCCTCTGCACCACTACCCTCCTCCTCTGCACCACTACCCTCCTACTCCCCTGCACCACAAACCCTCCTCCTCCTCTGCACCACTACCCTCCTCCTCCTCTGAACCACTACCCTACCCTTCAGCACCACTACCCTTCTTCTCCTCTGCGCCACTACCCTCTTCCTCCTCTGCACCACTACGCACCTCCTCTGCACCACTACCCTCCTCCTCCTCTGCACCACAACCTTCCTCTTCCTCTGCACCACTACCCTCCTCCTCTGCACTACTTCCCTCCTCCTCCTGTGCACCACTACCCTCCTCCTCCCCTGCACCGCATCCGTCCTCCTCTGCACCACTACCCTCCTCCTCTACACCACTATCTTCCTCTTCCTCTGCGCCACTAATCTCCTCCTGCTCTGCACCACTACCCTTATCCTCCTCTGCACCACTATCCTCCTCCTCCTCTGCACCACTACCCACCTCCTCTGCAACACTACCCTCCTCCTCTGCACCACTACCCTCCTCCTCTGCACCACTACCCTCCTCCTTCTCTGCACCACTACCCTCCTCCTCCTCTGCACTACTACCCTCCTCCTCCTCTGCACTACTACCCTCCTCCTCTGCACCACTACCCTCCTCCTGCTTTGCACCACTACCCTCCTCCTCCTCTGCACCACTACCAACCTCCTCTGCACCACTACCCTACTCCTCTTCTGCACCACTACCCTCCTCCTCTGCACCACTACCCTCATCCTCTGCACCACTACCCTCCTCCTCCTCTTCACCACTACCCACCTCCTCCTCTGCACTACTACCCTCCTCTGCACTACTACCCTCCTCTGCACCACTACCCTCCTCCTCCTCTGCACTACTACCCTCCTCCTCCTCTGCACTACTACCCTCCTCCTCTGCACCACTACCCTCCTCCTGCTTTGTACCACTACCCTCCTCCTCCTCTGCAGCCCTACCAACCTCCTCTGCACCACTACCCTCCTCCTCCTCTGCACCACTACCCTCCTCCTCTGCACCACTACCCTCATCCCCTGCACCACTACCCTCCTCCTCCTCTTCACCACTACCCACCTCCTCTGCACCACTACCCTCCTCCTATGCACCACTACCCTCCTCCTCTGCACCACTACCCTCCTTCTCCTCTGCACGACTACCCTCCTTCTCCTCTGCACCACTACCCTCCTCCTCCTCTGCACCACTACCCTCCTCCTCCTCTGCACCACTACCCTCCTCCTCCTCCTCCTCCTCCTCTACACCACTACCGTCCTTGTCCTCTGCACCACTACCCTCCTCCTCTGCACCACTACCCTCCTCCTCTGCACCACTACCCTCCTTCTCCTCTGCACGACTACCCTCCTCCTCCTCTGCACTACTACCCTCCTCCTACTCTGCACAACTACCCTCCTCCTATGCACCACTATTCTCCTCATTCTTTGCACCACTACCAACCACCTCCTCTTCTGCACCACTACCCTCCTCCTCCTCTGCACCACTACCTTCCTCCTCTGCACCACTACCCTCCTCCTCCTTTGCACTACTACCCTCCTCCTAATCTGCACCAGTACCCTCATCCTCTGCACCACTACCCTCCTCCTCCTCTTCACCACTACCCACCTCCTCTGCACCACTACCCTCCTGCTCCTCTGCACCACTACCCTCCTCCTCCTCTGCACCACTACCCTCCTCCTCTGCACCACTACCCTCCTACTCCCCTGCACCACTACCCTCCTCCTCCTCTGCACCACTACCCTCCTCCTCCTCTGAACCACTACCCTACCCTTCAGCACCACTACCCTTCTTCTCCTCTGCACCACTACCCTCCTCCTCTGCACCACAACCTTCCTCTTCCTCTGCACCACTACCCTCCTCCTCTGCACTACTTCCCTCCTCCTCCTCTGCACCACTACCCTCCTCCTCCTCTGCACCATTACCCTCCTCCTCCTCTGCACCACTACCCTCCTCTTCCTCTGCATCACTACCCTCCTCCTCCTCTGCACCACTACCCTCCTCCTCCTCTGCACCACAACCGTCCTCCTCTACACCACTACCCTCCTCCTCTGCACCACTACCCTCCTCCTCCTCTGCACCACTACCCACCTCCTCTGCACCACTACCCTCCTCCTTCTCTGCACCACTACCTTCCTCCTCCTCTGCACCACTACCCACCTCCTCTGCACCACTACCCTCCTCCTCCTCTGCTCCACTACCCTTCTCCTCCTCTGCACCACTACCCTCATCCTCTGCACCACTACCCTCCTCCTCCTGTGCACCACTACCCTCCTCCTCTGCACCACTACCCTCCTCCTCCTCTGCACCACTACCCTCCTCCTCTGCACAACTACCCTCCTCTTCCTCTGCATCACTACCCTAATCCTCCTCTGCACCACCACCCTCCTCCTCCTCTGCACCACTACCCTCCTCCTCCTCTGCACAACTACCCTCCTCTTCCTCTGCACCACTACCCTCCTCCTCCCCTGCACCACTACCCTCCTCCTCCTCTGCACCACTAACCTCCTCCTCCTCTGCACAACTACCCTCCTCTTCCTCTGCATCACTACCCTCCTCCTCCTCTGCACCACTACCCTCCTCCATCTCTGCAGCACTACCCTCCTCCTCTGCAACACTACCCTCCTCCTCTGCAACACTACCCTCCTCCTCTGCACCACTACCCCCGTTCTCCTCTGCACCACTACCTTCCTCCTCCTCTGCACCACTACCCTCCTCCTCTGCACCACTACCCCCCTTCTCCTCTGTATCACTACGCTCCTCTTCCTCTGCACCACAACCCTCCTCCTCCTCTGCACCACTACCCTCCTCCTCCTCTGCACCACTACACTCCTCTACCTCCTCCTCTGCACAATTGCCCTCCCACTCCTCTTCTGCACCACTACCCTCCTCCTCTGCACCACAACCCTTCTCCTCTGCACCACAACCCTTCTCCTCTGCACCACTACCCTTCTCCTCTGCACCACTACCCTGCCCCTCCTCCTCTGCAAAACTTCCCTCCTTCTCTGCGTCACTACCCTCCTCCTCCTCTGCACCATTACCCTCCTCCTTCTCTGCATCACTACCCTTCACCTCCTCTTCTGCACCACTACCCTCCTCCTCCTCTGCACCACTACCCTCCTCCTCCTCTGCACAACTACCCTCCAATTCTGCACCACTATCATCCTCCTCCTCTGCACTACTACCCTCCTCCTACTCTGCACAACTACCCTCCTCCTATGCACCACTATTCTCCTCATTCTTTGCACCACTACCAACCACCTCCTCTTCTGCACCACTACCCTCCTCCTCTGCACCACTACCCTCCTCCTCCTCTGCACCACTACCCTCCTCCTCTGGACTACTACCCTCCTACTCCCCTGCACCACTACCCTCCTCCTCCTCTACACCACTACCCTCCTCCTCCTCTGCACCACTACCCTCCTCCTCTGCACCACTACCCTCCTACTCCCCTGCACCACAAACCCTCCTCCTCCTCTGCACCACTACCCTCCTCCTCCTCTGAACCACTACCCTACCCTTCAGCACCACTACCCTTCTTCTCCTCTGCGCCACTACCCTCTTCCTCCTCTGCACCACTACGCACCTCCTCTGCACCACTACCCTCCTCCTCCTCTGCACCACAACCTTCCTCTTCCTCTGCACCACTACCCTCCTCCTCTGCACTACTTCCCTCCTCCTCCTGTGCACCACTACCCTCCTCCTCCTCTGCACCGCATCCGTCCTCCTCTGCACCACTACCCTCCTCCTCTACACCACTATCTTCCTCTTCCTCTGCGCCACTAATCTCCTCCTGCTCTGCACCACTACCCTTATCCTCCTCTGCACCACTATCCTCCTCCTCCTCTGCACCATTACCCACCTCCTCTGCACCACTACCCTCCTCCTTCTCTGCACCACTACCCTCCTCCTCCTCTGCACTACTACCCTCCTCCTCCTCTGCACTACTACCCTCCTCCTCTGCACCACTACCCTCCTCCTGCTTTGCACCACTACCCTCCTCCTCCTCTGCACCACTACCAACCTCCTCTGCACCACTACCCTCCTCCTCTTCTGCACCACTACCCTCCTCCTCTGCACCACTACCCTCATCCTCTGCACCACTACCCTCCTCCTCCTCTTCACCACTACCCACCTCCTCCTCTGCACTACTACCCTCCTCTGCACTACTACCCTCCTCTGCACCACTACCCTCCTCCTCCTCTGCACTACTACCCTCCTCCTCCTCTGCACTACTACCCTCCTCCTCTGCACCACTACCCTCCTCCTGCTTTGTACCACTACCCTCCTCCTCCTCTGCAGCCCTACCAACCTCCTCTGCACCACTACCCTCCTCCTCTGCACCACTACCCTCATCCCCTGCACCACTACCCTCCTCCTCCTCTTCACCACTACCCACCTCCTCTGCACCACTACCCTCCTCCTATGCACCACTACCCTCATCCTCTGCACCACTACCCTCCACCTCCTCTGCACCACTACCCTCCTCCTCCTTTGAACCACTACCCTACCCCTCAGTACCACTACCCTCCTCCT
Source organism: Procambarus clarkii (assembly GCF_040958095.1). Classification (NCBI taxonomy): domain Eukaryota; kingdom Metazoa; phylum Arthropoda; class Malacostraca; order Decapoda; family Cambaridae; genus Procambarus; species Procambarus clarkii. The sequence goes on along the minus strand of NW_027190423.1, from coordinate 25,906 downwards.
CCTCTGCGCCACTACCCTCTTCATCCTCTGCACCACTACCCACCTCCTCTGCACCACTACCCTCCTCCTCCTCTGCACCACTACCTTCCTCTTCCTCTGCACCACTACCCTCCTCCTCCTCTGCACCACTACCCTCCTCTTCGTCTGCACCACTACCCTCCTCCTCCTCTGCACCACTAACCTCCACCTCCTCTGCACCACTACTCTCCTCCTCTGCATCACTACCCTCCTCCTCCTCTGCACCACTACCCTCCTCCTCCTGTGCACCACTAACCTGCTCCTGCTCTGCACCACAACCCTCCTCCTCTGCACCACTACCCTCCTCCTCTGCACCACTACCTTCCTCTTCCTCTGCACCACTAATCTCCTCCTGCTCTGCACCACTACCCTCATCCTCCTCTGCACCACTACCCTCCTCCTCCTCTGCACCACTACCCTCCTCCTGCTCTGCACCACTAACCTCATAATCCTCTGTACCACTACCCTCCTCCTCCTCTGCATCACTACCCTCCTCCTGCTCTGCACCACTACCCTCCTCCTCCTCTGCACCACTACCCTCCTCCTACTCTACACCACTACCCTCCTCCTACTCTACACCACTACCCTCCTCTTCCTCTTCACCACTACCCTCCTCCTCCTCTGCACAACTACCCTCCTGCTCTGCACCACTACCCTCCTCTTCCTCTCCACTACTACCCTCCTCCTCCTCTGCACCACTACCTTCCTCCGCCTCCTCTGCATCACTACCCTCCTCTGCACCACTACCCTCCTCCTCCTCTGCACCACTATCCTCCTCCTCCTCCTCTGTACCACTAACTTCTTCCTCTCTACCACTACCCTCCTCCTCCTCTGCACCACTACCCTCCTGCTCAGCACCACTACCCTCCTCCTCCTCATCCTCCTCTGCACCACTACCCTCCTCCTCTGCACCACTACCCTCCTCCTACTCTGCACCACTACCCTCATCCTCCTGTGCACAACTACCCTCCTCCTCCTCTGCACTACTACCCTCCTTTTCCTCTGCACCACTACCCTCCTCTTCCTCTGCACCACTACCCTCCTCCTCCTCCTCTGCACCACTACCCTCCTCCTACTCTGCACCACTATCCTCCTCCTCCTCTTCACCAATACTCTCCTCCTCCTCCTCTGCACCACTACCCTGCTCCTCCTCTGCACCAATACCCTCCTCCTCCTCCTCTGCACCGCTACCCTCCTCCTCCTCTGCACCACTATCCTCCTCCTCCTCTGCACCACTACCCTCCTCCTCCTCTGCACCACTACCCTCCTCCTCTGCACCACTACCCTCATCCCCTGCACCACTACCCTCCTCCTCCTCTTCACCACTACCCACCTCCTCTGCACCACTACCCTCCTCCTATGCACCACTACCCTCATCCTCTGCACCACTACCCTCCACCTCCTCTGCACCACTACCCTCCTCCTCCTTTGAACCACTACCCTACCCCTCAGTACCACTACCCTCCTCCTCCTCTGCGCCACTACCCTCTTCATCCTCTGCACCACTACCCACCTCCTCTGCACCACTACCCTCCTCCTCCTCTGCACCACTACCTTCCTCTTCCTCTGCACCACTACCCTCCTCCTCCTCTGCACCACTACCCTCCTCCTCGTCTGCACCACTACCCTCCTCCTCCTCTGCACCACTAACCTCCACCTCCTCTGCACCACTACTCTCCTCCTCTGCACCACTACCCTCCTCTTCCTCTTCACCACTACCCTCCTCCTCCTCTGCACAACTACCCTCCTGCTCTGCACCACTACCCTCCTCTTCCTCTCCACTACTACCCTCCTCCTCCTCTGCACCACTACCCTCCTCCGCCTCCTCTGCATCACTACCCTCCTCTGCACCACTACCCTCCTCCTCCTCTGCACCACTATCCTCCTCCTCCTCCTCTGTACCACTACCTTCTTCCTCTCTACCACTACCCTCCTCCTCCTCTGCACCACTACCCTCCTGCTCAGCACCACTACCCTCCTCCTCCTCCTCTGCACCACTACCCTCCTCCTCCTTATCCTCCTCTGCACCACTACCCTCCTCCTCTGCACCACTACCCTCCTCCTACTCTGCACCACTACCCTCATCCTCCTGTGCACAACTACCCTCCTCCTCCTCTGCACTACTACCCTCCTTTTCCTCTGCACCACTACCCTCCTCTTCCTCTGCACCACTACCCTCCTCCTCCTCCTCTGCACCACTACCATCCTCCTACTCTGCACCACTATCCTCCTCCTCCTCTTCACCAATACTCTCCTCCTCCTCCTCTGCACCACTACCCTGCTCCTCCTCTGCACCAATACCCTCCTCCTCCTCCTCTGCACCGCTACCCTCCTCCTCCTCTGCACCACTATCCTCCTCCTCCTCTGCACCAATACCCTCCTTCTCCTCTGCACCACTATCCTCCTCCTCCTCTGCACCACTTTCCTCCTCCTCTGCACGACTACACTCCTCCTACTCTGCACCACTATCCTCCTCTTTCTCTGCACCACTACCCTCCTCCTCCTTTACACCACTACCCTCCTCCTCCTCTGCACCACTACCCTCCTCCTCCTTTACACCACTACCCTCCTCCTCCTCTGCACAACTACCCTCCTCTTCCTCTGCACCACTACCCTCCTCCTCCCCTGCACCACTACCCTCCTCCTCCTCTGCACCACCACCCTCCTCCTCCTCTGCACCACTACCCTCCTCCTCCTCTGCACAACTACCCTCCTCTTCCTCTGCACCACTACCCTCCTCCTCCTATGCACCACTACCCTCCTCCTCCTCTGCACCACTACCCTCCTCCTCCTCTGCACAACTACCCTCCTCTTCCTCTGCACCACTACCCTCCTCCTCCCCTGCACCACTACCCTCATCCTCCTCTGCACCACTACCCTCCTCCTCCTCTGCACCACTACCCTCCTCCTCCTCTGCACCACTAGCCTCCTCCTCCTCTGCACCACTACCCCCGTTCTCCTCTGCACCACTACCTTCCTCCTCCTTTAAACCACCACCCTCCTCCTCTTCTGCACCACTCCCCTCCTCCTCCTCTGCACCACTACCCTCCTCCTTCTCTGTACCACTGCCCTCCCCTTCCGCTGCACCACTACCCTCCCCCTACTCTGCACCACTACCCTCCTCCTCTGCACAACTACCCACCTCCTCTGCATCACTACCCTCATACTCCTCTGCACCACTACCCTCCTCCTCCTCTGCACCACTACCCTCCTTCTCCTCTGCACCACTACCCTCCTCTTCCTCTGCACCACTACCCTCTTCCTCCTCTGCACCACTACCCTCCTCCTCCTCTGCACCACTACCCTCCTCCTCCTCTGCACCACTACCCTCCTCCTCTGCACCACTACCCTCTTCCTCTGCACCACTACCCTCCTCCTCCTCTGCACCACTACCCTCCTCCTCCTCTGCACCACTACCCTCCTCTTCTGCACCACTACCCTTCTCCTCTGCACCACAACCCTCCTCCTCCTCTTCACCACTACCCTCCTCCTCCTCTGCACCACTACCCTCCCCCTACTCTGCACCACTACCCTCCTCCTCTGCACCACTACCCTCCCCCAACTCTGCACCACTACCCTCCTCCTCCTCTGCACCAATACCCTCCTCCTCCTCTGCACCACTACCCTCCTCCTCCTCTGCACCACTACCCTCCTCCTCTGCACCACTACCTTCATCCCCTGCACCACTACCCTCCTCCTCCTCTTCACCACTACCCACCTCCTCTGCACCACTACCCTCCTCCTATGCACCACTACCCTCATCCTCTGCACCACTACCCTCCACCTCCTCTGCACCACTACCCTCCTCCTCCTTTGAACCACTACCCTACCCCTCAGTACCACTACCCTCCTCCTCCTCTGCGCCACTACCCTCTTCATCCTCTGCACCACTACCCACCTCCTCTGCACCACTACCCTCCTCCTCCTCTGCACCACTACCTTCCTCTGCACCACTACCCTCCTCCTCCTCTGCACCACTACCCTCCTCCTCGTCTGCACCACTACCCTCCTCCTCCTCTGCACCACTAACCTCCACCTCCTCTGCACCACTACTCTCCTCCTCTGCATCACTACCCTTCTCCTCCTCTGCACCACTACCCTCCTCCTCCTGTGCACCACTAACCTCCTCCTGCTCTGCACCACAACCCTCCTCCTCTGCACCACTACCCTCCTCCTCTGCACCACTACCTTCCTCTTCCTCTGCACCACTAATCTCCTCCTGCTCTGCACCACTACCCTCATCCTCCTCTGCACCACTACCCTCCTCCTCCTCTGCACCACTACCCACCTCCTGCTCTGCACCACTAACCTCATAATCCTCTGTACCACTACCCTCCTCCTCCTCTGCATCACTACCCTCCTCCTGCTCTGCACCACTACCCTCCTCCTCCTCTGCACCACTACCCTCCTCCTACTCTACACCACTACCCTCCTCCTACTCTACACCACTACCCTCCTCTTCCTCTTCACCACTACCCTCCTCCTCCTCTGCACCACTACCCTCCTGCTCTGCACCACTACCCTCCTCTTCCTCTCCACTACTACCCTCCTCCTCCTCTGCACCACTACCCTCCTCCGCCGCCTCTGCATCACTACCCTCCTCTGCACCACTACCCTCCTCCTCCTCTGCACCACTATCCTCCTCCTCCTCCTCCTCTGTACCACTACCTTCTTCCTGTCTACCACTACCCTCCTCCTCCTCTGCACCACTACCCTCCTGCTCAGCACCACTACCCTCCTCCTCCTCCTCTGCACCACTACCCTCCTCCTCCTCATCCTCCTCTGCACCACTACCCTCCTCCTCTGCACCACTACCCTCCTCCTACTCTGCACCACTACCCTCATCCTCCTGTGCACAACTACCCTCCTCCTCCTCTGCACTACTACCCTCCTTTTCCTCTGCACCACTACCCTCCTCTTCCTCTGCACCACTACCCTCCTCCTCCTCCTCTGCACCACTACCCTCCTCCTACTCTGCACCACTATCCTCCTCCTCCTCTTCACCAATACTCTCCTCCTCCTCCTCTGCACCACTACCCTCCTCTTCCTCTGCACCACTACCCTCCTCCTCCTCCTCTGCACCGCTACCCTCCTCCTCCTCTGCACCACTATCCTCCTCCTCCTCTGCACCAATACCCTCCTTCTCCTCTGCACCACTATCCTCCTCCTCCTCTGCACCACTATCCTCCTCCTCTGCACGACTACACTCCTCCTACTCTGCACCACTATCCTCCTCTTTCTCTGCACCACTACCCTCCTCCTCCTTTACACCACTACCCTCCTCCTCCTCTGCACCACTACCCTCCTCCTCCTTTACACCACTACCCTCCTCCTCCTCTGCACAACTACCCTCCTCTTCCTCTGCACCACTACCCTCCTCCTCCCCTGCACCACTACCCTCCTCCTCCTCTGCACCACTACCCTCCTCCTCCTCTGCACCACTACCCTCCTCCTCCTCTGCACAACTACCCTCCTCTTCCTCTGCACCACTACCCTCCTCCTCCTATGCACCACTACCCTCCTACTCCTCTGCACCACTACCCTCCTCCTCCTCTGCACAACTACCCTCCTCTTCCTCTGCACCACTACCCTCCTCCTCCCCTGCACCACTACCCTCCTCCTCCTCTGCACCACTACCCTCCTCCTCCTCTGCACCACTACCCTCCTCCTCCTCTGCACAACTACCCTCCTCTTCCTCTGCACCACTACCCTCCTCCTCCTCTGCACCACTAGCCTCCTCCTCCTCTGCACCACTACCCCCGTTCTCCTTTGCACCACTACCTTCCTCCTCCTTTAAACCACCACCCTCCTCCTCCTCTGCACCACTCCCCTCCTCCTCCTCTGCACCACTACCCTCCTCCTACTCTGTACCACTGCCCTCCCCTTCCGCTGCACCACTACCCTCCCCCTACTCTGCACCACTACCCTCCTCCTCTGCAGAACTACCCACCTCCTCTGCATCACTACCCTCATACTCCTCTGCACCACTACCCTCCTCCTCTGCACCACTACCCTCCTTCTCCTCTGCACCACTACCCTCCTCTTCCTCTGCACCACTACCCTCTTCCTCCTCTGCACCACTACCCTCCTCCTCCTCTGCACCACTACCCTCCTCCTCCTCTGCACCACTACCCTCCTCCTCTGCACCACTACCCTCCTCCTCTGCACCACTACCCTCCTCCTCCTCTGCACCACTACCCTCCTCCTCCTCTGCACCACTACCCTCCTCTTCTGCACCACTACCCTTCTCCTCTGCACCACAACCCTCCTCCTCCTCTTCACCACTACCCTCCTCCTCCTCTGCACCACTACCCTCCCCCTACTCTGCACCACTACCCTCCTCCTCTGCACCACTACCCTCCCCCAACTCTGCACCACTACCCTCCTCCTCCTCTGCACCAATACCCTCCTCCTCCTCTGCACCACTACCCTCCTCCTCCTCTGCACCACTACCCTCCCATTCCTCTGCACCAATACCCTCCTCCTCCACTGCACCACTACCCTCCTCCTCCTCGGCACCACTACCCACCTCCTCCTCTACACCACTACCCTCCTCTTCCTCTTCACCACTACCCTCCTCCTCCTCTGCACCACTACCCTCCTGCTCTGCACCACTACCCTCCTCTTCCTCTCCACTACTACCCTCCTCCTCCTCTGCACCACTACCCTCCTCCGCCGCCTCTGCATCACTACCCTCCTCTGCACCACTACCCTCCTCCTCCTCTGCACCACTATCCTCCTCCTCCTCCTCCTCTGTACCACTACCTTCTTCCTCTCTACCACTACCCTCCTCCTCCTCTGCACCACTACCCTCCTGCTCAGCACCACTACCCTCCTCCTCCTCCTCTGCACCACTACCCTCCTCCTCCTCATCCTCCTCTGCACCACTACCCTCCTCCTCCTCATCCTCCTCTGCACCACTACCCTCCTCCTCTGCACCACTACCCTCCTCCTACTCTGCACCACTACCCTCATCCTCCTGTGCACAACTACCCTCCTCCTCCTCTGCACTACTGCCCTCCTTTTCCTCTGCACCACTACCCTCCTCTTCCTCTGCACCACTACCCTCCTCCTCCTCCTCTGCACCACTACCCTCCTCCTACTCTGCACCACTATCCTCTTCCTCCTCTTCACCAATACTCTCCTCCTCCTCCTCTGCACCACTACCCTGCTCCTCCTCTGCACCAATACCCTCCTCCTCCTCCTCTGCACCGCTACCCTCCTCCTCCTCTGCACCACTATCCTCCTCCTCCTCTGCACCAATACCCTCCTTCTCCTCTGCACCACTATCCTCCTCCTCCTCTGCACCACTATCCTCCTCCTCTGCACGACTACACTCCTCCTACTCTGCACCACTATCCTCCTCTTTCTCTGCACCACTACCCTCCTCCTCCTTTACACCACTACTCTCCTCCTCCTCTGCACCACTACCCTCCTCCTCCTTTACACCACTACCCTCCTCCTCCTCTGCACAACTACCCTCCTCTTCCTCTGCACCACTACCCTCCTCCTCCCCTGCACCACTACCCTCCTCCTCCTCTGCACCACTACCCTCCTCCTCCTCTGCACCACTACCCTCCTCCTCCTCTGCACAACTACCCTCCTCTTCCTCTGCACCACTACCCTCCTCCTCCTATGCACCACTACCCTCCTCCTCCTCTGCACCACTACCCTCCTCCACCTCTGCACAACTACCCTCCTCTTCCTCTGCACCACTACCCTCCTCCTCCCCTGCACCACTACCCTCCTCCTCCTCTGCACCACTACCCTCCTCCTCCTCTGCACCACTACCCTCCTCCTCCTCTGCACAACTACCCTCCTCTTCCTCTGCACCACTACCCTCCTCCTCCTCTGCACCACTAGCCTCCTCCTCCTCTGCACCACTACCTCCGTTCTCCTCTGCACCACTACCTTCCTCCTCCTTTAAACCACCACCCTCCTCCTCCTCTGCACCACTCCCCTCCTCCTCCTCTGCACCACTACCCTCCTACTCTGTACCACTGCCCTCCCCTTCCGCTGCACCACTACCCTCCCCCTACTCTGCACCACTACCCTCCTCCTCTGCAGAACTACCCACCTCCTCTGCATCACTACCCTCATACTCCTCTGCACCACTACCCTCCTCCTCTGCACCACTACCCTCCTTCTCCTCTGCACCACTACCCTCCTCTTCCTCTGCACCACTACCCTCCTCCTCCTCTGCACCACTAGCCTCCTCCTCCTCTGCACCACTACCTCCGTTCTCCTCTGCACCACTACCTTCCTCCTCCTTTAAACCACCACCCTCCTCCTCCTCTGCACCACTCCCCTCCTCCTCCTCTGCACCACTACCCTCCTCCTACTCTGTACCACTGCCCTCCCCTTCCGCTGCACCACTACCCTCCCCCTACTCTGCACCACTACCCTCCTCCTCTGCAGAACTACCCACCTCCTCTGCATCACTACCCTCATACTCCTCTGCACCACTACCCTCCTCCTCTGCACCACTACCCTCCTCCTCTGCACCACTACCCTCCTCTTCCTCTGCACCACTACCCTCTTCCTCCTCTGCACCACTACCCTCCTCCTCCTCTGCACCACTACCCTCCTCCTCCTCTGCACCACTACCCTCCTCCTCTGCACCACTACCCTCCTCCTCTGCACCACTACCCTCCTCCTCCTCTGCACCACTACCCTCCTCCTCCTCTGCACCACTACCCTCCTCTTCTGCACCACTACCCTTCTCCTCTGCACCACAACCCTCCTCCTCCTCTTCACCACTACCCTCCTCCTCCTCTGCACCACTACCCTCCCCCTACTCTGCACCACTACCCTCCTCCTCTGCACCACTACCCTCCCCCAACTCTGCACCACTACCCTCCTCCTCCTCTGCACCAATACCCTCCTCCTCCTCTGCACCACTACCCTCCCATTCCTCTGCACCACTACCCTCCTCCTCCTCTGCACCACTACCCTCCTCCTACTCTGCACAACTACCCTCCTCCTATGCACCACTATTCTCCTCATTCTTTGCACCACTACCAACCACCTCCTCTTCTGCACCACTACCCTCCTCCTCCTCTGCACCACTACCTTCCTCCTCTGCACCACTACCCTCCTCCTCCTTTGCACTACTACCCTCCTCCTAATCTGCACCAGTACCCTCATCCTCTGCACCACTACCCTCCTCCTCCTCTTCACCACTACCCACCTCCTCTGCACCACTACCCTCCTCCTCCTCTGCACCACTACCCTCCTCCTCCTCTGCACCACTACCCTCCTCCTCTGCACCACTACCCTCCTACTCCCCTGCACCACTACCCTCCTCCTCCTCTGCACCACTACCCTCCTCCTCCTCTGAACCACTACCCTACCCTTCAGCACCACTACCCTTCTTCTCCTCTGCACCACTACCCTCCTCCTCTGCACCACAACCTTCCTCTTCCTCTGCACCACTACCCTCATCCTCTGCACTACTTCCCTCCTCCTCCTCTGCACCACTACCCTCCTCCTCCTCTGCACCATTACCCTCCTCCTCCTCTGCACCACTACCCTCCTCCTCCTCTGCACAACTACCCTCCTCTTCCTCTGCACCACTACCCTCCTCCTCCTATGCACCACTACCCTCCTCCTCCTCTGCACCACTACCCTCCTCCTCCTCTGCACAACTACCCTCCTCTTCCTCTGCACCACTACCCTCCTCCTCCCCTGCACCACTACCCTCCTCCTCCTCTGCACCACTACCCTCCTCCTCCTCTGCACCACTACCCTCCTCCTCCTCTGCACAACTACCCTCCTCTTCCTCTGCACCACTACCCTCCTCCTCCTCTGCACCACTAGCCTCCTCCTCCTCTGAACCACTACCCCCGTTCTCCTCTGCACCACTACCTTCCTCCTCCTTTAAACCACCACCCTCCTCCTCCTCTGCACCACTCCCCTCCTCCTCCTCTGCACTACTACCCTCCTCCTACTCTGTACCACTGCCCTCCCCTTCCGCTGCACCACTACCCTCCCCCAACTCTGCACCACTACCCTCCTCCTCTGCACAACTACCCACCTCCTCTGCATCACTACCCTCATACTCCTCTGCACCACTACCCTCCTCCTCCTCTGCACCACTACCCTCCTTCTCCTCTGCACCACTACCCTCCTCTTCCTCTGCACCACTACCCTCTTCCTCCTCTGCACCACTACCCTCCTCCTCCTCTGCACCACTACCCTCCTCCTCCTCTGCACCACTACCCTCCTCCTCTGCACCACTACCCTCTTCCTCTGCACCACTACCCTCCTCCTCCTCTGCACCACTACCCTCCTCCTCCTCTGCACCACTACCCTCCTCTTCTGCACCACTACCCTTCTCCTCTGCACCACAACCCTCCTCCTCCTCTTCACCACTACCCTCCTCCTCCTCCTCTGCACCACTACCCTCCCCCTACTCTGCACCACTACCCTCCTCCTCTGCACCACTACCCTCCCCCAACTCTGCACCACTACCCTCCTCCTCCTCTGCACCAATACCCTCCTCCTCCTCTGCACCACTACCCTCCCATTCCTCTGCACCAATACCCTCCTCCTCCTCTGCACCACTACCCTCCTCCTCCTCGGCACCACTACCCACCTCCTCCTCTACACCACTAACCTCCTCCTCCTCTGCACAACTCCCCTCCTCCTCTGCATCACTACCCTTCTCCTCCTCTACACCACTACCCTCCTCCTCCTCTGCACAACTACCCTCCCCCTCCGCTGCACCACTACCCTCCCCCTCCGCTGCACCACTACCCTCCTCCTACTCTGCACCACTACCCTCCTCCTCTGCACCATTACCCACCTCCTCTGCATCACTACCCTCATACTCCTCTGCACCACTACCCTCCTCCTCCTCTGCACCTCTACCCTCCTTCTCCTCTGCACCACTACCCTCCTCCTCCTCTGCACCACTACCCTCTTCCTCCTCGGCACCACTACCCTCATCCTACTCTGCACCATTACCCTCCTCCTCCTCTGCACCACTACCCTCCTCCTCTGCACCACTACCCTCTTTATCTGCACCACTACCCTCCTCCTCTGCATCACTACCCTCCTCCTCCTCTGCACCACTACCCTCTTCCTCTGCACCACTACCCTCCTCCTCTGGACTACTACCTTCCTACTCCCCTGCGCCACTACCCTCCTCCTCCTCTACACCACTACCCTCCTCCTCCTCTGCACCACTACCCTCCTCCTCTGCACCACTACCCTCCTACTCCCCTGCACCACAAACCCTCCTCCTCCTCTGCACCACTACCCTCCTCCTCCTCTGAACCACTACCCTACCCTTCAGCACCACTACCCTTCTTCTCCTCTGCGCCACTACCCTCTTCCTCCTCTGCACCACTACGCACCTCCTCTGCACCACTACCCTCCTCCTCCTCTGCACCACAACCTTCCTCATCCTCTGCACCACTACCCTCCTCCTCTGCACTACTTCCCTCCTCCTCCTGTGCACCACTACCCTCCTCCTCCTCTGCACCGCATCCGTCCTCCTCTGCACCACTACCCTCCTCCTCTACACCACTATCTTCCTCTTCCTCTGCGCCACTAATCTCCTCCTGCTCTGCACCACTACCCTTATCCTCCTCTGCACCACTACCCTCCTCCTCCTCTGCACCACTACCCACCTCCTCTGCACCACTACCCTCCTCCTTCTCTGCACCACTACCCTCCTCCTCCTCTGCACTACTACCCTCCTCCTCCTCTGCACTACTACCCTCCTCCTCTGCACCACTACCCTCCTCCTGCTTTGCACCACTACCCTCCTCCTCCTCTGCACCACTACCAACCTCCTCTGCACCACTACCCTCCTCCTCTTCTGCACCACTACCCTCCTCCTCTGCACCACTACCCTCATCCTCTACACCACTACCCTCCTCCTCCTCTTCACCACTACCCACCTCCTCCTCTGCACTACTACCCTCCTCTGCACTACTACCCTCCTCTGCACCACTATCCTCCTCCTCCTCTGCACTACTACCCTCCTCCTCCTCTGCACTACTACCCTCCTCCTCTGCACCACTACCCTCCTCCTGCTTTGTACCACTACCCTCCTCCTTTTCTGCAGCCCTACCAACCTCCTCTGCACCACTACCCTCCTCCTCCTCTGCACCACTACCCTCCTCCTCTGCACCACTACCCTCATCCCCTGCACCACTACCCTCCTCCTCCTCTTCACCACTACCCACCTCCTCTGCACCACTACCCTCCTCCTATGCACCACTACCCTCATCCTCTGCACCACTACCCTCCACCTCCTCTGCACCACTACCCTCCTCCTCCTTTGAACCACTACCCTACCCCTCAGTACCACTACCCTCCTCCTCCTCTGCGCACATCCCTCTTCATCCTCTGCACCACTACCTTCCTCTTCCTCTGCACCACTAATCTCCTCCTGCTCTGCACCACTACCCTCATCCTCCTCTGCACCACTACCCTCCTCCTCCTCTGCACCACTACCCTCCTCCTGCTCTGCACCACTAACCTCATAATCCTCTGTACCACTACCCTCCTCCTCCTCTGCATCACTACCCTCCTCCTGCTCTGCACCACTACCCTCCTCCTCCTCTGCACCACTACCCTCCTCCTACTCTACACCACTACCCTCCTCTACCTCTCCACCACTACCCTCCTCCTCCTCTGCACCACTACCCTCCTGCTCTGCACCACTACCCTCCTCTTCCTCTCCACTACTACCCTCCTCCTCCTCTGCACCACTACCCTCCTCCGCCTCCTCTGCATCACTACCCTCCTCTGCACCACTACCCTCCTCCTCCTCTGCACCACTATCCTCCTCCTCCTCCTCTGTACCACTACCTTCTTCCTCTCTACCACTACCCTCCTCCTCCTCTGCACCACTACCCTCCTGCTCAGCACCACTACCCTCCTCCTCCTCCTCTGCACCACTACCCTCCTCCTCCTCATCCTCCTCTGCACCACTACACTCCTCCTCCTCATCCTCCTCTGCACCACTACCCTCCTCCTCTGCACCACTACCCTCCTCCTACTCTGCACCACTACCCTCATCCTCCTGTGCACAACTACCCTCCTCCTCCTCTGCACTACTACCCTCCTTTTCCTCTGCACCACTACCCTCCTCTTCCTCTGCACCACTACCCTCCTCCTCCTCCTCTGCACCACTACCCTCCTCCTACTCTGCACCACTATCCTCCTCCTCCTCTTCACCAATACTCTCCTCCTCCTCCTCTGCACCACTACCCTGCTCCTCCTCTGCACCAATACCCTCCTCCTCCTCCTCTGCACCGCTACCCTCCTCCTCCTCTGCACCACTATCCTCCTCCTCCTCTGCACCAATACCCTCCTTCTCCTCTGCACCACTATCCTCCTCCTCCTCTGCACCACTATCCTCCTCCTCTGCACGACTACACTCCTACTCTGCACCACTATCCTCCTCTTTCTCTGCACCACTACCCTCCTCCTCCTTTACACCACTACCCTCCTCCTCCTCTGCACCACTACCCTCCTCCTCCTTTACACCACTACCCTCCTCCTCCTCTGCACAACTACCCTCCTCTTCCTCTGCACCACTACCCTCCTCCTCCCCTGCACCACTACCCTCCTCCTCCTCTTCACCACTACCCTCCTCCTCCTCTGCACCACTACCCTCCTCCTCCTCTGCACAACTACCCTCCTCTTCCTCTGCACCACTACCCTCCTCCTCCTATGCACCACTACCCTCCTCCTCCTCTGCACCACTACCCTCCTCCTCCTCTGCACAACTACCCTCCTCTTCCTCTGCACCACTACCCTCCTCCTCCCCTGCACCACTACCCTCCTCCTCCTCTGCACCACTACCCTCCTCCTCCTCTGCACCACTACCCTCCTCCTCCTCTGCACAACTACCCTCCTCTTCCTCTGCACCACTACCCTCCTCCTCCTCTGCACCACTAGCCTCCTCCTCCTCTGCACCACTACCCCCGTTCTCCTCTGCACCACTACCTTCCTCCTCCTTTAAACCACCACCCTCCTCCTCCTCTGCACCACTCCCCTCCTCCTCCTCTGCACCACTACCCTCCTCCTACTCTGTACCACTGCCCTCCCCTTCCGCTGCACCACTACCCTCCCCCTACTCTGCACCACTACCCTCCTCCTCTGCACAACTACCCACCTCCTCTGCATCACTACCCTCATACTCCTCTGCACCACTACCCTCCTCCTCCTCTGCACCACTACCCTCCTTCTCCTCTGCACCACTACCCTCCTCTTCCTCTGCACCACTACGCTCTTCCTCCTCTGCACCACTACCCTCCTCCTCCTCTGCACCACTACCCTCCTCCTCCTCTGCACCACTACCCTCCTCCTCTGCACCACTACCCTCTTCCTCTGCACCACTACCCTCCTCCTCCTCTGCACCACTACCCTCCTCCTCCTCTGCACCACTACCCTCCTCTTTTGCACCACTACCCTTCTCCTCTGCACCACAACCCTCCTCCTCCTCTTCACCACTACCCTCCTCCTCCTCTGCACCACTACCCTCCCCCTACTCTGCACCACTACCCTCCTCCTCTGCACCACTACCCTCCCCCAACTCTGCACCACTACCCTCCTCCTCCTCTGCACCAATACCCTCCTCCTCCTCTGCACCACTACCCTCCCATTCCTCTGCACCACTACCCTCCTCCTCCTCTGCACCACTACCCTCCTCCTCCTCGGCACCACTACCCACCTCCTCCTCTACACCACTACCCTCCTCCTCCTCTGCACAACTCCCCTCCTCCTCTGCATCACTACCCTTCTCCTCCTCTACACCACTACCCTCCTCCTCCTCTGCACAACTACCCTCCTCCTCCGCTGCACCACTACCCTCCCCCTCCGCTGCACCACTACCCTCCCCCTACTCTGCACCACTACCCTCCTCCTCTGCACCACTACCCACCTCCTCTGCATCACTACCCTCATACTCCTCTGCACCACTACCCTCCTCCTCCTCTGCACCACTACCCTCCCCCTACTCTGCACCACTACCCTCCTCCTCTGCACCACTACCCTCCCCCAACTCTGCACCTCTACCCTCCTTCTCCTCTGCACCACTACCCTCCTCCTCCTCTGCACCACTACCCTCTTCCTCCTCGGCACCACTACCCTCATCCTCCTCTGCACCACTACCCTCCTCCTCCTCTGCACCACTACCCTCCTCCTCTGCACCACTACCCTCTTTATCTGCACCACTACCCTCCTCCTCTGCATCACTACCCTCCTCCTCCTCTGCACTATTACCCTCTTCCTCTGCACCACTACCCTCCTCCTCCTCTGCACCACTACCCTCCTCTTCTGCACCACTACCCTCCTCCTCTGCACCACAACCCTCCTCCTCCTCTTCACCACTACCCTCCTCCTTTGCACCACTACCCACCTCCTCCTTTACACCACTACCCTCCTCCTCCTCTGCACCACTACCCTCCGCCTCCTCTTCCTCCTCCTCCTCTGCACCACTACCCTCCTCCTCTGCATCACTACCCTCCTCCTCCTCTGCACCACTACCCTCCTCCTCCTCTGCACCACTACCCTCCTCCTCCTCTACACCACTACCCTCCTCCTCTGCATCACTACCCTCCTCCTCCTCTGCACCACTACCCTCTTCCTCCTCTGCACCACTACCCTCCTCCTCCTCTGCACCACTACCCTCCTCCTCCTCTACACCACTACCCTCCTCCTCTGCACCACTACCCTCTTCCTCTGCACCACTACCCTCCTCCTCCTCTGCACCACTACCCTCCTCCTCCTCTGCACCACTACCCTCCTCTTCTGCACCACTACCCTTCTCCTCTGCACCACAACCCTCCTCCTCCTCTTCACCACTACCCTCCTCCTCCTCTGCACCACTACCCTCCTCCTCCTCTGCACCACTACCCTCCCCCAACTCTGCACCACTACCCTCCTCCTCCTCTGCACCAATACCCTCCTCCTCCTCTGCACCACTACCCTCCCATTCCTCTGCACCACTACCCTCCTCCTCCTCCTCTGCACCACTACCCTCCTCCTCCTCGGCACCACTACCCACCTCCTCCTCTACACCACTACCCTCCTTCTCCTCTGCACAACTCCCCTCCTCCTCTGCATCACTACCCTTCTCCTCCTCTACACCACTACCCTCCTCCTCCTCTGCACCACTACCCTCCCCCTCCGCTGCACCACTACCCTCCCCCTCCGCTGCACCACTACCCTCCCCCTACTCTGCACCACTACCCTCCCCCTACTCTGCACCACTACCCTCCTCCTCTGCACCACTACCCACCTCCTCTGCATCACTACCCTCATACTCCTCTGCACCACTACCCTCCTCCTCCTCTGCACCTCTACCCTCCTTCTCCTCTGCACCACTACCCTCCTCCTCCTCTGCACCACTACCCTCTTCCTCCTCGGCACCACTACCCTCATCCTCCTCTGCACCACTACCCTCCTCCTCCTCTGCACCACTACCCTCCTCCTCTGCACCACTACCCTCTTTATCTGCACCACTACCCTCCTCCTCTGCATCACTACCCTCCTCCTCCTCTGCACCACTACCCTCTTCCTCTGCACCACTACCCTCCTCCTCCTCTGCACCACTACCCTCCTCTTCTGCACCACTACCCTCCTCCTCTGCACCACAACCCTCCTCCTCCTCTTCACCACTACCCTCCTCCTTTGCACCACTACCCACCTCCTCCTTTACACCACTACCCTCCTCCTCCTCTGCACCACTACCCTCCGCCTCCTCTTCCTCCTCCTCCTCTGCACCACTACCCTCCTCCTCTGCATCACTACCCTCCTCCTCCTCTGCACCACTACCCTCCTCCTCCTCTGCACCACTACCCTTCTCCTCCTCTACACCACTACCCTCCTCCTCTGCATCACTACCCTCCTCCTCCTCTGCACCACTACCCTCCTACTCTGCATCACTACCCACCTCCTCCTCTACACCACTACCCTCCTCCTCCTCTGCATCACTACCCTCCTCCTCCTCTGCACCACTACCCTCCTCCTCTGCATCACTACCCTCCGCCTCCTCTGCACCACTACTCTCCTCCTCCTCCTCCGCACCACTACCCTCCTCCTCCTCCTCTACACCACTACCCTCCTCCTCCTCCTCTACACCACTACCCTCCTACTCCTTTACACCACTACCCTCCGCCTCCTCTGCACCACTACCCTCCTCCTCCTCTGCACCACTACTCTCCTCCTCCTCTGCACCTCTACCCTCCTCCTCCTCTGCACCACTACCCTCCTCCTCCTCCGCAAAACTACCCTCCTCCTCCGCACCACTACCCTCGTCCTCCTCTGCACCACTACCCTCCTCCTCCTCTGCACCACTACCCTCCTCCTCCTCTGCACCACTACCCTCCTCCTCCTCTGCACCACTACCCTCCTCATCCTCCTCTGCTCCACTACCCTCCTCCTCCTCTGTTCCACTACCCTCCTCCTTTGCACCACTACCCTCCCCCTACTCTGCACCACTACCCTCCTCCTCTGCACAACTACTCTCTTCCTCTGCACCACTACCCTCCGCCTCCTGTGCACCACTACCCTCCTCCTCCTCTGCACCACTACCCTCCTCCTTCTCTGCACCACTAACCTCCTCTTCTGCACCACTACCCTCCTCCTCTGCACCACAACCCTCCTCCTCCTCTTCACCACTACCCTCCTCCTCCTCTGCACCACTACCCTCCTCCTACTCTGTACCACTACCCTCCCCTTCCGCTGCACCACTACCCTCCTCCTCCTCCGCACCACTACCCTCCTCCTCCTCTGCACCACTACTCTCCTCCTCCTCTGCACCACTACCCTCCTCCTATGCACCACTACCCTCATCCACTGCACCACTACCCTCCACCTCCTCTGCACCACTACCCTCCTCCTCCTTTGAACCACTACCCTACCCCTCAGTACCACTACCCTCCTCCTCCTCTGCGCCACTACCCTCTTCATCCTCTGCACCACTACCCACCTCCTCTGCACCACTACCCTCCTCCTCCTCTGCACCACTACCTTCCTCTTCCTCTGCACCACTACCCTCCTCCTCCTCTGCACCACTACCCTTCTCCTCGTCTGCACCACTACCCTCCTCCTCCTCTGCACCACTAACCTCCACCTCCTCTGCACCACTACTCTCCTCCTCTGCATCACTACCCTCCTCCTCCTCTGCACCACTACCCTCCTCCTCCTGTGCACCACTAACCTCCTCCTGCTCTGCACCACAACCCTCCTCCTCTGCACCACTACCCTCCTCCTCTGCACCACTACCTTCCTCTTCCTCTGCACCACTAATCTCCTCCTGCTCTGCACCACTACCCTCATCCTCCTCTGCACCACTACCCTCATCCTCCTCTGCACCACTACCCTCCTCCTCCTCTGCACCACTACCCTCCTCCTGCTCTGCACCACTAACCTCATAATCCTCTGTACCACTACCCTCCTCCTCTGCATCACTACCCTCCTCCTGCTCTGCACCACTACCCTCCTCCTCCTCTGCACCACTACCCTCCTCCTACTCTACACCACTACCCTCCTCTTCCTCTCCACCACTACCCTCCTCCTCCTCTGCACCACTACCCTCCTGCTCTGCACCACTACCCTCCTCTTCCTCTCCACTACTACCCTCCTCCTCCTCTGCACCACTACCCTCCTCCGCCTCCTCTGCATCACTACCCTCCTCTGCACCACTACCCTCCTCCTCCTCTGCACCACTATCCTCCTCCTCCTCCTCTGTACCACTACCTTCTTCCTCTCTTCCACTACCCTCCTCCTCCTCTGCACCATTACCCTCCTGCTCAGCACCACTACCCTCCTCCTCCTCCTCTGCACCACTACCCTCCTCCTCCTCATCCTCCTCTGCACCACTACCCTCCTCCTCTGCACTACTACCCTCCTCCTACTCTGCACCACTACCCTCATCCTCCTGTGCACAACTACCCTCCTCCTCCTCTGCACTACTACCCTCCTTTTCCTCTGCACCACTACCCTCCTCTTCCTCTGCACCACTACCCTCCTCCTCCTCCTCTGCACCACTACCCTCCTCCTACTCTGCACCACTATCCTCCTCCTCCTCTTCACCAATACTCTCCTCCTTCTCCTCTGCACCACTACCCTGCTCCTCCTCTGCACCAATACCCTCCTCCTCCTCCTCTGCACCGCTACCCTCCTCCTCCTCTGCACCACTATCCTCCTCCTCCTCTACACCAATACCCTCCTTCTCCTCTGCACCACTATCCTCCTCCTCCTCTGCACCACTATCCTCCTCCTCTGCACGACTACACTCCTCCTACTCTGCACCACTATCCTCCTCTTTCTCTGCACCACTACCCTCCTCCTCCTTTACACCACTACCCTCCTCCTCCTCTGCACCACTACCCTCCTCCTCCTTTACACCACTACCCTCCTCCTCCTCTGCACAACTACCCTCCTCTTCCTCTGCACCACTACCCTCCTCCTCCCCTGCACCACTACCCTCCTCCTCCTCTGCACCACTACCCTCCTCCTCCTCTGCACCACTACCCTCCTCCTCCTCTGCACAACTACCCTCCTCTTCCTCTGCACCACTACCCTCCTCCTCCTATGCACCACTACCCTCCTCCTCCTCTGCACCACTACCCTCCTCCTCCTCTGCACAACTACCCTCCTCTTCCTCTGCACCACTACCCTCCTCCTCCCCTGCACCACTACCCTCCTCCTCCTCTGCACCACTACCCTCATCCTCCTCTGCACCACTACCCTCCTCCTCCTCTGCACCACTACCCTCCTCCTCTGCACCACTACCCTCTTCCTCTGCACCACTACCCTCCTCCTCCTCTGCACCACTACCCTCCTCCTCCTCTGCACCTCTACCCTCCTCTTCTGCACCACTACCCTTCTCCTCTGCACCACAACCCTCCTCCTCCTCTTCACCACTACCCTCCTCCTCCTCTGCACCACTACCCTCCCCCTACTCTGCACCACTACCCTCCTCCTCTGCACCACTACCCTCCCCCAACTCTGCACCACTACCCTCCTCCTCCTCTGCACCAATACCCTCCTCCTCCTCTGCACCACTACCCTCCCATTCCTCTGCACCACTACCCTCCTCCTCCTCTGCACCACTACCCTCCTCCTCCTCGGCACCAATACCCACCTCCTCCTCTACACCACTACCCTCCTCCTCCTCTGCACAACTCCCCTCCTCCTCTGCATCACTATCCTTCTCCTCCTCTACACCACTACCCTCCTCCTCCTCTGCACAACTACCCTCCCCCTCCGCTGCACCACTACCCTCCCCCTCCGCTGCACCACTACCCTCCCCCTCCTCTGCACCACTACCCTCCTCCTCTGCACCACTACCCACCTCCTCTGCATCACTACCCTCATACTCCTCTGCACCACTACCCTCCTCCTCCTCTGCACCTCTACCCTCCTTCTCCTCTGCACCACTACCCTCCTCCTCCTCTGCACCACTACCCTCTTCCTCGGCACCACTACCCTCATCCTCCTCTGCACCACTACCCTCCTCCTCCTCTGCACCACTACCCTCCTCCTCTGCACCACTACCCTCTTTATCTGCACCACTACCCTCCTCCTCTGCATCACTACCCTCCTCCTCCTCTGCACCACTACCCTCTTCCTCTGCACCACTACCCTCCTCCTCCTCTGCACCACTACCCTCCTCTTCTGCACCACTACCCTCCTCCTCTGCACCACAACCCTCCTCCTCCTCTTCACCATTACCCTCCTCCTTTGCACCACTACCCACCTCCTCCTTTACACCACTACCCTCCTCCTCCTCTGCACCACTACCCTCCGCCACCTCTTCCTCCTCCTCCTCTGCACCACTACCCTCCTCCTCTGCATCACTACCCTCCTCCTCTGCACCACTACCCTCCTCCTCCTCTGCACCACTACCCTCCTCCTCCTCCTCTACACCACTACCCTCCTCCTCTGCATCACTACCCTCCTCCTCCTCTGCACCACTACCCTCTTCCTCCTCTGCACCACTACCCTCCTCCTCCTCTGCACCACTACCCTCCTCCTCCTCTGCACCACTACCCTCCTCCTCTGCACCACTACCCTCCTCCTCTGCACCACTACCCTCCTCCTCCTCTGCACCACTACCCTCCTCCTCCTCTGCACCACTACCCTCCTCTTCTGCACACCTACCCTTCTCCTCTGCACCACAACCCTCCTCCTCCTCTTCACCACTACCCTCCTCCTCCTCTGCACCACTACCCTCCCCCTACTCTGCACCACTACCCTCCTCCTCCTCTGCACCACTACCCTCCTATTCTGCATCACTACCCTCCTCCTCCTCTACACCACTACCCTCCTCCTCCTCTGCATCACTACCCTCCTCCTCCTCTGCACCACTACCCTCCTCCTCTGCATCACTACCCTCCGCCTCCTCTGCACCACTACTCTCCTCCTCCTCCTCCGCACCACTACCCTCCTCCTCCTCTGCACCACTACCCTCCTCCTCCTCCTCTACACCACTACCCTCCTCCTCCTCCTCTACACCACTACCCTCCTACTCCTTTACACCACTACCCTCCGCCTCCTCTGCACCACTACCCTCCTCCTCCTCTGCACCACTACTCTCCTCCTCCTCAGCACCACTACCCTCCTCCTCCTCTGCACCACTACCCTCCTCCTCCTCCGCAAAACTACCCTCCTCCTCCGCACCACTACCCTCGTCCTCCTCTGCACCACTACCCTCCTCCTCCTCTGCACCACTACCCTCCTCCTCCTCTGCACCACTACCCTCCTCATCCTCCTCTACTCCACTACCCTCCTCCTCCTCTGGACCACTACCCTCCTCCTTTGCACCACTACCCTCCCCCTACTCTGCACCACTACCCTCCTCCTCTGCACAACTACTCTCTTCCTCTGCACCACTACCCTCCTCCTCCTCTGCACCACTACCCTCCTCCTCCTCTGCACAACTACCCTCCTCTTCCTCTGCACCACTACCCTCCTCCTCCCCTGCACCACTACCCTCCTCCTCCTCTGCACCACTACCCTCATCCTCCTCTGCACCACTACCCTCCTCCTCCTCTGCACCACTACCCTCCTCCTCCTCCACTACCTCCACTACCTCCACTACCCTCCTCCTCCTCTGCACCACTACCCTCATCCTCCTCTGCACCACTACCCTCCTGCTCTGCACCACTAACCTCATAATCCTCTGTACCACTACCCTCCTCCTCTGCATCACTACCCTCCTCCTGCTCTGCACCACTACCCTCCTCCTCCTCTGCACCACTACCCTCCTCCTACTCTACACCACTACCCTCCTCTTCCTCTCCACCACTACCCTCCTCCTCCTCTGCACCACTACCCTCCTGCTCTGCACCACTACCCTCCTCTTCCTCTCCACTACTACCCTCCTCCTCCTCTGCACCACTACCCTCCTCCGCCTCCTCTGCATCACTACCCTCCTCTGCACCACTACCCTCCTCCTCCTCTGCACCACTATCCTCCTCCTCCTCCTCTGTACCACTACCTTCTTCCTCTCTTCCACTACCCTCCTCCTCCTCTGCACCATTACCCTCCTGCTCAGCACCACTACCCTCCTCCTCCTCCTCTGCACCACTACCCTCCTCCTCCTCATCCTCCTCTGCACCACTACCCTCCTCCTCTGCACTACTACCCTCCTCCTACTCTGCACCACTACCCTCATCCTCCTGTGCACAACTACCCTCCTCCTCCTCTGCACTACTACCCTCCTTTTCCTCTGCACCACTACCCTCCTCTTCCTCTGCACCACTACCCTCCTCCTCCTCCTCTGCACCACTACCCTCCTCCTACTCTGCACCACTATCCTCCTCCTCCTCTTCACCAATACTCTCCTCCTTCTCCTCTGCACCACTACCCTGCTCCTCCTCTGCACCAATACCCTCCTCCTCCTCCTCTGCACCGCTACCCTCCTCCTCCTCTGCACCACTATCCTCCTCCTCCTCTGCACCAATACCCTCCTTCTCCTCTGCACCACTATCCTCCTCCTCCTCTGCACCACTATCCTCCTCCTCTGCACGACTACACTCCTCCTACTCTGCACTACTATCCTCCTCTTTCTCTGCACCACTACCCTCCTCCTCCTTTACACCACTACCCTCCTCCTCCTCTGCACCACTACCCTCCTCCTCCTTTACACCACTACCCTCCTCCTCCTCTGCACAACTACCCTCCTCTTCCTCTGCACCACTACCCTCCTCCTCCCCTGCACCACTACCCTCCTCCTCCTCTGCACCACTACCCTCCTCCTCCTCTGCACCACTACCCTCCTCCTCCTCTGCACAACTACCCTCCTCTTCCTCTGCACCACTACCCTCCTCCTCCTATGCACCACTACCCTCCTCCTCCTCTGCACCACTACCCTCATCCTCCTCTGCACCACTACCCTCCTCCTCCTCTGCACCACTACCCTCCTCCTCTGCACCACTACCCTCTTCCTCTGCACCACTACCCTCCTCCTCCTCTGCACCACTACCCTCCTCCTCCTCTGCACCTCTACCCTCCTCTTCTGCACCACTACCCTTCTCCTCTGCACCACAACCCTCCTCCTCCTCTTCACCACTACCCTCCTCCTCCTCTGCACCACTACCCTCCCCCTCCTCTGCACCACTACCCTCCTCCTCTGCACCACTACCCTCCCCCAACTCTGCACCACTACCCTCCTCCTCCTCTGCACCAATACCCTCCTCCTCCTCTGCACCACTACCCTCCCATTCCTCTGCACCACTACCCTCCTCCTCCTCTGCACCACTACCCTCCTCCTCCTCGGCACCAATACCCACCTCCTCCTCTACACCACTACCCTCCTCCTCCTCTGCACAACTCCCCTCCTCCTCTGCATCACTATCCTTCTCCTCCTCTACACCACTACCCTCCTCCTCCTCTGCACAATTACCCTCCCCCTCCGCTGCACCACTACCCTCCCCCTCCGCTGCACCACTACCCTCCCCCTACTCTGCACCACTACCCTCCTCCTCTGCACCACTACCCACCTCCTCTGCATCACTACCCTCATTCTCCTCTGCACCACTACCCTCCTCCTCCTCTGCACCTCTACCCTCCTTCTCCTCTGCACCACTACCCTCCTCCTCCTCTGCACCACTACCCTCTTCCTCGGCACCACTACCCTCATCCTCCTCTGCACCACTACCCTCCTCCTCCTCTGCACCACTACCCTCCTCCTCTGCACCACTACCCTCTTTATCTGCACCACTACCCTCCTCCTCTGCATCACTACCCTCCTCCTCCTCTGCACCACTACCCTCTTCCTCTGCACCACTACCCTCCTCCTCCTCTGCACCACTACCCTCCTCTTCTGCACCACTACCCTCCTCCTCTGCACCACAACCCTCCTCCTCCTCTTCACCATTACCCTCCTCCTTTGCACCACTACCCACCTCCTCCTTTACACCACTACCCTCCTCCTCCTCTGCACCACTACCCTCCGCCACCTCTTCCTCCTCCTCCTCTGCACCACTACCCTCCCTCCTCCTCCTCTGCATCACTACCCTCCTCCTCCTCTGCACCACTACCCTCCTCCTCCTCTGCACCACTACCCTCCTCCTCCTCCTCTACACCACTACCCTCCTCCTCTGCATCACTACCCTCCTCCTCCTCTGCACCACTACCCTCTTCCTCCTCTGCACCACTACCCTCCTCCTCCTCTGCACCACTACCCTCCTCCTCCTCTGCACCACTACCCTCCTCCTCTGCACCACTACCCTCTTCCTCTGCACCACTACCCTCCTCCTCCTCTGCACCACTACCCTCCTCCTCCTCTGCACCACTACCCTCCTCTTCTGCACACCTACCCTTCTCCTCTGCACCACAACCCTCCTCCTCCTCTTCACCACTACCCTCCTCCTCCTCTGCACCACTACCCTCCCCCTACTCTGCACCACTACCCTCCTCCTCCTCTGCACCACTACCCTCCTATTCTGCATCACTACCCTCCTCCTCCTCTACACCACTACCCTCCTCCTCCTCTGCATCACTACCCTCCTCCTCCTCTGCACCACTACCCTCCTCCTCTGCATCACTACCCTCCGCCTCCTCTGCACCAATACTCTCCTCCTCCTCCTCCGCACCACTACCCTCCTCCTCCTCTGCACCACTACCCTCCTCCTCCTCCTCTACACCACTACCCTCCTCCTCCTCCTCTACACCACTACCCTCCTACTCCTTTACACCACTACCCTCCGCCTCCTCTGCACCACTACCCTCCTCCTCCTCTGCACCACTACTCTCCTCCTCCTCTGCACCACTACCCTCCTCCTCCTCTGCACCACTACCCTCCTCCTCCTCCGCAAAACTACCCTCCTCCTCCGCACCACTACCCTCGTCCTCCTCTGCACCACTACCCTCCTCCTCCTCTGCACCACTACCCTCCTCCTCCTCTGCACCACTACCCTCCTCATCCTCCTCTGCTCCACTACCCTCCTCCTCCTCTGGACCACTACCCTCCTCCTTTGCACCACTACCCTCCCCCTACTCTGCACCACTACCCTTCTCCTCTGCACAACTACTCTCTTCCTCTGCACCACTACCCTCCTCCTCCTCTGCACCACTACCCTCCTCCTCCTCTGCACAACTACCCTCCTCTTCCTCTGCACCACTACCCTCCTCCTCCCCTGCACCACTACCCTCCTCCTCCTCTGCACCACTACCCTCATCCTCCTCTGCACCACTACCCTCCTCCTCCTCTGCACCACTACCCTCCTCCTCCTCCACTACCTCCACTACCTCCACTACCCTCCTCCTCCTCTGCACCACTACCCTCATCCTCCTCTGCACCACTACCCTCCTGCTCTGCACCACTAACCTCATAATCCTCTGTACCACTACCCTCCTCCTCTGCATCACTACCCTCCTCCTGCTCTGCACCACTACCCTCCTCCTCCTC
>NW_027190422.1:0-38974 GCF_040958095.1 Procambarus clarkii | reverse complement strand
CCTTGTTGGCCAGTGTTCGAGTCCCCTGGTGGGTTGAGTGTCTAAAAAGTTATAAACTTCAGCTACTGGAATAGGGTAGTCTGTGCATTAAGCATTTGGCACTGAGTTTTCCCACATAACAGGAATCGATGAAAGAGCATCAGAGGTCCCACACTATCTCATTGCCTGGGAGAGGATTGGAGTTCTGGTTGGTTAAATACCCCAGAATTCCTACCTCTCTTAATGGCTTTGAAGTATGGTGTAGTGGATACAGCATGCAACTGCCACCTTGTTGGCCAGTGTTCGAGTCCCCTGGTGGGTTGAGTGTCTGAAAAGTTATAAACTTCAGCTACTGGAATAGGGTAGTCTGTGCATTAGCATTGGCACTGAGTTTTCCCATATAACAGGAATCGATGAAAGAGCATCAGAGGTCCCACACTATCTCATTGCCTGGGAGAGGATTGGAGTTCTGGTTGGTTAAATACCCCAGAATTCCTACCTCTCTTAATGGCTTTGAAGTATGGTGTAGTGGATACAGCATGCAACTGCACCTTATAGGCCAGTGTTCGAGTTCCCTGGTGGGTTGAGTGTCTAAAAAGTTATAAACTTCAGCTACTGGAATAGGGTAGTCTGTGCATTAAGCATTTGGCACTGAGTTTTCCCATATAACAGGAATCGATGAAAGAGCATCAGAGGTCCCACACTATCTCATTGCCTGGGAGAGGATTGGAGTTCTGGTTGGTTAAATACCCCAGAATTCCTACCTCTCTTAATGGCTTTGAAGTATAGGTGTAGTGGATGCAGCATGCAACTGCCACCTTGTTTGCCAGTGTTCGAGTCCCCTGGTGGGTTGAGTGTCTAAAAAGTTATAAACTTCAGCTACTGGAATAGGGTAGTCTGTGCATTAAGCATTTGGCACTGAGTTTTCCCATATAACAGGAATCGATGAAAGAGCATCAGAGGTCCCACACTATCTCATTGCCTGGGAGAGGATTGGAGTTCTGGTTGGTTAAATACCCCAGAATTCCTACCTCTCTTAATGGCTTTGAAGTATGGTGTAGTGGATACAGCATGCAACTGCCACCTTGTTGGCCAGTGTTCGAGTCCCCTGGTGGGTTGAGTGTCTAAAAAGTTATAAACTTCAGCTACTGGAATAGGGTAGTCTGTGCATTAAGCATTTGGCACTGAGTTTTCCCATATAACAGGAATCGATGAAAGAGCATCAGAGGTCCCACACTATCTCATTGCCTGGGAGAGGATTGGAGTTCTGGTTGGTTAAATACCCCAGAATTCCTACCTCTCTTAATGGCTTTGAAGTATGGTGTAGTGGATACAGCATGCAACTGCCACCTTGTTTGCCAGTGTTCGAGTCCCCTGGTGGGTTGAGTGTCTAAAAAGTTATAAACTTCAGCTACTGGAATAGGGTAGTCTGTGCATTAAGCATTTGGCACTGAGTTTTCCCATATAACAGGAATCGATGAAAGAGCATCAGAGGTCCCACACTATCTCATTGCCTGGGAGAGGATTGGAGTTCTGGTTGGTTAAATACCCCAGAATTCCTACCTCTCTTAATGGCTTTGAAGTATGGTGTAGTGGATACAGCATGCAACTGCCACCTTGTTTGCCAGTGTTCGAGTCCCCTGGTGGGTTGAGTGTCTAAAAAGTTATAAACTTCAGCTACTGGAGTAGGGTAGTCTGTGCATTTAAGCATTTGGCACTGAGTTTTCCCATATAACAGGAATCGATGAAAGAGCATCAGAGGTCCCACACTATCTCATTGCCTGGGAGAGGATTGGAGTTCTGGTTGGTTAAATACCCCAGAATTCCTACCTCTCTTAATGGCTTTGAAGTATGGTGTAGTGGATTACAGCATGCAACTGCCACCTTGTTGGCCAGTGTTCGAGTCCCCTGGTGGGTTGAGTGTCTAAAAAGTTATAAACTTCAGCTACTGGAATAGGGTAGTCTGTGCATTAAGCATTTGGCACTGAGTTTTCCCATATAACAGGAATCGATGAAAGAGCATCAGAGGTCCCACACTATCTCATTGCCTGGGAGAGGATTGGAGTTCTGGTTGGTTAAATACCCCAGAATTCCTACCTCTCTTAATGGCTTTGAAGTATGGTGTAGTGGATACAGCATGCAACTGCCACCTTGTTGGCCAGTGTTCGAGTCCCCTGGTGGGTTGAGTGTCTAAAAAGTTATAAACTTCAGCTACTAGAATAGGGTAGTCTGTGCATTAAGCATTTGGCACTGAGTTTTCCCATATAAGCAGGAATCGATGAAAGAGCATCAGAGGTCCCACACTATCTCATTGCCTGGGAGAGGATTGGAGTTCTGGTTGGTTAAATACCCCAGAATTCCTACCTCTCTTAATGGCTTTTGAAGTATGGTGTAGTGGATACAGCATGCAACTGCCACCTTGTTGGCCAGTGTTCGAGTCCCCTGGTGGGTTGAGTGTCTAAAAAGTTATAAACTTCAGCTACTAGAATAGGGTAGTCTGTGCATTAAGCATTTGGCACTGAGTTTTCCCATATAACAGGAATCGATGAAAGAGCATCAGAGGTCCCACACTATCTCATTGCCTGGGAGAGGATTGGAGTTCTGGTTGGTTAAATACCCCAGAATTCCTACCTCTCTTAATGGCTTTGAAGTATGGTGTAGTGGATACAGCATGCAACTGCCACCTTGTTGGCCAGTGTTCGAGTCCCCTGGTGGGTTGAGTGTCTAAAAAGTTATAAACTTCAAGCTACTGGAATAGGGTAGTCTGTGCATTAAGCATTTGGCACTGAGTTTTCCCATATAACAGGAATCGATGAAAGAGCATCAGAGGTCCCACACTATCTCATTGCCTGGGAGAGGATTGGAGTTCTGGTTGGTTAAATACCCCAGAATTCCTACCTCTCTTAATGGCTTTGAAGTATGGTATAGTGGATACAGCATGCAACTGCCACCTTGTTGGCCAGTGTTCGAGTCCCCTGGTGGGTTGAGTGTCTAAAAAGTTATAAACTTCAGCTACTAGAATAGGGTAGTCTGTGCATTAAGCATTTGGCACTGAGTTTTCCCATATAACAGGAATCGATGAAAGAGCATCAGAGGTCCCACACTATCTCATTGCCTGGGAGAGGATTGGAGTTCTGGTTGGTTAAATACCCCAGAATTCTTACCTCTCTTAATGGCTTTGAAGTATGGTGTAGTGGATACAGCATGCAACTGCCACCTTGTTGGCCAGTGTTCGAGTCCCCTGGTGGGTTGAGTGTCTAAAAAGTTATAAACTTCAGCTACTGGAATAGGGTAGTCTGTGCATTTAGCATTTGGCACTGAGGTTTCCCATATAACAGGAATCGATGAAATAGCATCAGAGGTCCCACACTATCTCATTGCCTGGGAGAGGATTGGAGTTCTGTTTGGTTAAATACCCCAGAATTCCTACCTCTCTTAATGGCTCTGAAGTATGGTGTAGTGGATACAGCATGCAACTGCTACATTGTTGGCCAGTGTTCGAGTCCCCTGGTGGGTTGAGTGTCTAAAAAGTTATAAACTTCAGCTACTGGAATAGGGTAGTCTGTGCATTAAGCATTTGGCACTGAGTTTTCCCACATAACAGGAATCGATGAAAGAGCATCAGAGGTCCCACACTATCTCATTGCCTGGGAGAGGATTGGAGTTCTGGTTGGTTAAATACCCCAGAATTCCTACCTCTCTTAATGGCTTTGAAGTATGGTGTAGTGGATACAGCATGCAACTGCCACCTTGTTGGCCAGAGTTCGAGTCCCCTGGTGGGTTGAGTGTCTGAAAAGTTATAAACTTCAGCTACTGGAATAGGGTAGTCTGTGCATTAAGCACTGAGTTTTCCCATATAACAGGAATCGATGAAAGAGCATCAGAGATACCACACTATCTCATTGCCTGGGAGAGGATTGGAGTTCTGGTTGGTTAAATACCCCAGAATTCCTACCTCTCTTAATGGCTTTGAAGTATGGTGTAGTGGATACAGCATGCAACTGCCACCTTGTTGGCCAGTGTTCGAGTCCCCTGGTGGGTTGAGTGTCTAAAAAGTTATAAACTTCAGCTACTGGAATAGGGTAGTCTGTGCATTAAGCATTTGGCACTGAGTTTTCCCATATAACAGGAATCGATGAAAGAGCATCAGAGATACCACACTATCTCATTGCCTGGGAGAGGATTGGAGTTCTGGTTGGTTAAATACCCCAGAATTCCTACCTCTCTTAATGGCTTTGAAGTATGGTGTAGTGGATACAGCATGCAACTGCCACCTTGTTGGCCAGTGTTCGAGTCCCCTGGTGGGTTGAGTGTCTAAAAAGTTATAAACTTCAGCTACTGGAATAGGGTAGTCTGTGCATTAAGCATTTGGCACTGAGTTTTCCCATATAACAGGAATCGATGAAAGAGCATCAGAGGTCCCACACTATCTCATTGCCTGGGAGAGGATTGGAGTTCTGGTTGGTTAAATACCCCAGAATTCCTACCTCTCTTAATGGCTTTGAAGTATGGTGTAGTGGATTCAGCATGCAACTGCCACCTTGTTGGCCAGTGTTCGAGTCCCCTGGTGGGTTGAGTGTCTAAAAAGTTATAAACGTCAGCTACTGGAATAGGGTAGTCTGTGCATTAAGCATTTGGCACTGAGTTTTCCCATATAACAGGAATCGATGAAAGAGCATCAGAGGTCCCACACTATCTCATTGCCTGGGAGAGGATTGGAGTTCTGGTTGGTTAAATACCCCAGAATTCCTACCTCTCTTAATGGCTTTGAAGTATGGTGTAGTGGATACAGCATGCAACTGCCACCTTGTTGGCCAGTGTTCGAGTCCCCTGGTGGGTTGAGTGTCTAAAAAGTTATAAACTTCAGCTACTGGAATAGGGTAGTCTGTGCATTAAGCATTTGGCACTGAGTTTTCCCATATAACAGGAATCGATGAAAGAGCATCAGAGGTCCCACACTATCTCATTGCCAGGGAGATGATTGGAGTTCTGGTTGGTTAAATACCCCAGAATTCCTACCTCTCTTAATGGCTTTGAAGTATGGTGTAGTGGATACAGCATGCAACTGCTACCTTGTTGGCCAGTGTTCGAGTCCCCTGGTGGGTTGAGTGTCTAAAAAGTTATAAACTTCAGCTACTGGAATAGGGTACTCTGTGCATTAAGCATTTGGCACTGAGTTTTCCCATATAACAGGAATCGATGAAAGAGCATCAGAGGTCCCACACTATCTCATTGCCTGGGAGAGGATTGGAGTTCTGGTTGGTTAAATACCCCAGAATTCCTACCTCTCTTAATGGCTTTGAAGTATGGTGTAGTGGATACAGCATGCAACTGCCACCTTGTTGGCCAATGTTCGAGTCCCCTGGTGGGTTGAGTGTCTAAAAAGTTATAAACTTCAGCTACTGGAATAGGGTAGTCTGTGCATTAAGCATTTGGCACTGAGTTTTCCCATATAACAGGAATCGATGAAAGAGCATCAGAGGTCCCACACTATCTCATTGCCTGGGAGAGGATTGGAGTTCTGGTTGGTTAAATACCCCAGAATTCCTACCTCTCTTAATGGCTTTGAAGTATGGTGTAGTGGATACAGCATGCAACTGCCACCTTGTTTGCCAGTGTTCGAGTCCACTGGTGGGTTGAGTGTCTAAAAAGTTTTAAACTTCAGCTACTGGAGTATGGTAGTCTGTGCTTTAAGCATTTGGCACTGAGTTTTCCCATATAACAGGAATCGATGAAAGAGCATCAGAGGTCCCACACTATCTCATTGCCTGGGAGAGGATTGGAGTTCTGGTTCGTTAAATACCCCAGAATTCCTACCTCTCTTAATGGCTTTGAAGTATGGTGTAGTGGATTCAGCATGCAACTGCCACCTTGTTGGCCAGTGTTCGAGTCCCCTGGTGGGTTGAGTGTCTAAAAAGTTATAAACGTCAGCTACTGGAATAGGGTAGTCTGTGCATTAAGCATTTGGCACTGAGTTTTCCCATATAACAGGAATCGATGAAAGAGCATCAGAGGTCCCACACTATCTCATTGCCTGGGAGAGGATTGGAGTTCTGGTTGGTTAAATACCCCAGAATTCCTACCTCTCTTAATGGCTTTGAAGTATGGTGTAGTGGATACAGCATGCAACTGCCACCTTGTTGGCCAGTGTTCGAGTCCCCTGGTGGGTTGAGTGTCTAAAAAGTTATAAACTTCAGCTACTGGAATAGGGTAGTCTGTGCATTAAGCATTTGGCACTGAGTTTTCCCATATAACAGGAATCGATGAAAGAGCATCAGAGGTCCCACACTATCTCATTGCCAGGGAGATGATTGGAGTTCTGGTTGGTTAAATACCCCAGAATTCCTACCTCTCTTAATGGCTTTGAAGTATGGTGTAGTGGATACAGCATGCAACTGCCACCTTGTTGGCCAGTGTTCGAGTCCCCTGGTGGGTTGAGTGTCTAAAAAGTTATAAACTTCAGCTACTAGAATAGGGTAGTCTGTGCATTAAGCATTTGGCACTGAGTTTTCCCATATAACAGGAATCGATGAAAGAGCATCAGAGGTCCCACACTATCTCATTGCCTGGGAGAGGATTGGAGTTCTGGTTGGTTAAATACCCCAGAATTCCTACCTCTCTTAATGGTTTTGAAGTATGGTGTAGTGGATACAGCATGCAACTGCCACCTTGTTGGCCAGTGTTCGAGTCCCCTGGTGGGTTGAGTGTCTAAAAAGTTATAATCTTCAGCTACTAGAATAGGGTAGTCTGTGCATTAAGCATTTGGCACTGAGTTTTCCCATATAACAGGAATCGATGAAAGAGCATCAGAGGTCCCACACTATCTCATTGCCTGGGAGAGGATTGGAGTTCTGGTTGGTTAAATACCCCAGAATTCCTACCTCTCTTAATGGCTTTGAAGTATGGTGTAGTGGATACAGCATGCAACTGCCACCTTGTTGGCCAGTGTTCGAGTCCCCTGGTGGGTTGAGTGTCTAAAAAGTTATAAACTTCAACTACTGGAATAGGGTAGTCTGTGCATTAATTAAGCATTTGGCACTGAGTTTTCCCATATAACAGGAATCGATGAAAGAGCATCAGAGGTCCCACACTATCTCATTGCCTGGGAGAGGATTGGAGTTCTGGTTGGTTAAATACCCCAGAATTCCTACCTCTCTTAATGGCTTTGAAGTATGGTATAGTGGATACAGCATGCAACTGCCACCTTGTTGGCCAGTGTTCGAGTCCCCTGGTGGGTTGAGTGTCTAAAAAGTTATAAATTTCAGCTACTGGAATAGGGTAGTCTGTGCATTTAGCATTTGGCACTGAGGTTTCCCATATAACAGGAATCGATGAAATAGCATCAGAGGTCCCACACTATCTCATTGCCTGGGAGAGGATTGGAGTTCTGTTTGGTTAAATACCCCAGAATTCCTACCTCTCTTAATGGCTCTGAAGTATGGTGTAGTGGATACAGCATGCAACTGCTACCTTGTTGGCCAGTGTTCGAGTCCCCTGGTGGGTTGAGTGTCTAAAAAGTTATAAACTTCAGCTACTGGAATAGGGTAGTCTGTGCATTAAGCATTTGGCACTGAGTTTTCCCACATAACAGGAATCGATGAAAGAGCATCAGAGGTCCCACACTATCTCATTGCCTGGGAGAGGATTGGAGTTCTGGTTGGTTAAATACCCCAGAATTCCTACCTCTCTTAATGGCTTTGAAGTATGGTGTAGTGGATACAGCATGCAACTGCCACCTTGTTGGCCAGTGTTCGAGTCCCCTGGTGGGTTGAGTGTCTGAAAAGTTATAAACTTCAGCTACTGGAATAGGGTAGTCTGTGCATTAAGCACTGAGTTTTCCCATATAACAGGAATCGATGAAAGAGCATCAGAGATACCACACTATCTCATTGCCTGGGAGAGGATTGGAGTTCTGGTTGGTTAAATACCCCAGAATTCCTACCTCTCTTAATGGCTTTGAAGTATGGTGTAGTGGATACATCATGGAACTGCACCTTGTTGGCCAGTGTTCGAGTCCCCTGGTGGGTTGAGTGTCTAAAAAGTTATAAACTTCAGCTACTGGAATAGGGTAGTCTGTGCATTAAGCATTTGGCACTGAGTTTTCCCATATAACAGGAATCGATGAAAGAGCATCAGAGGTCCCACACTATCTCATTGCCTGGGAGAGGATTGGAGTTCTGGTTGGTTAAATACCCCAGAATTCCTACCTCTCTTAATGGCTTTGAAGTATGGTGTAGTGGATGCAGCATGCAACTGCCACCTTGTTTGCCAGTGTTCGAGTCCCCTGGTGGGTTGAGTGTCTAAAAAGTTATAAACTTCAGCTACTGGAATAGGGTACTCTGTGCATTAAGCATTTGGCACTGAGTTTTCCAATATAACAGGAATCGATGAAAGAGCATCAGAGGTCCCACACTATCTCATTGCCTGGGAGAGGATTGGAGTTCTGGTTGGTTAAATACCCCAGAATTCCTACCTCTCTTAATGGCTTTGAAGTATGGTGTAGTGGATACAGCATGCAACTGCCACCTCGTTGGCCAGTGTTCGAGTCCCCTGGTGGGTTGAGTGTCTAAAAAGTTATAAACTTCAGCTACTGGAGTAGGGTAGTCTGTGCTTTAAGCATTTGGCACTGAGTTTTCCCATATAACAGGAATCGAAGAAAGAGCATCAGAGGTCCCACACTATCTCATTGCCTGGGAGAGGATTGGAGTTCTGGTTGGTTAAATACCCCAGAATTCCTACCTCTCTTAAGTGGGCAATGTAAAATAATGTAAAATTAAAATTGGTTCAATTTGCTTATAATTTTTTTTATGAAATGGTTATAGATAGGGATGTAGCTGGTCCAAGTTTCATTATCACACCCTAAACTGAAAAGGAGAAAAAAAATAAACAACGAATTATGCAACGAATTTTCAAATAGTTTCAGGGAACACATGTGTCAACTAAAATCATTTCTATAACACTCAGATATTAAATTAAGCACATAATAAAAGATTCTAGTGATCAATTTTATCAAAAAAGTGTTTAGTGCAATAATATAATTTTTCAAAGTTACCCTTCTAAAAAAAATATGCAATATATGATATTTTTAAATTTTTATAAAATCAACAAATAGACTTTGGACTACAATGTCTACTAGATTCTGTAGAAGCACAAACGCTACATATAAGGTGTAATTTGCATGTAAATTGATTAATAAATGAAAGCTCTGAAGTAATTTGAAGGTGTAAATTACTTTCCAGAGTAAAATATAGATCCAAGTTCGGCCACCTGTAGCTGAGCTTGACTTTGACAGATATCGTTCATAATTGGCGCCCTTGCAGATAGGCATCCATTGAGCAAGGTGTGCACGTTTCATGCAAATCCCTTGATAACAAACGAGAAAAAAATATTGGCCAAAAAAAAAAAAAAGAAAAAAAAAAAAAGAAAAAAAAAAATCTTAAATATAAATATATTGCACGTACATATTACAATTATTACAAGAGTTTGTGCTTCTACAGCACATAGTAGACATTTTAGTTGACACATGTGTACCCTGAGATTATTTGAGAATGTTGAACATTCGTTGCATAATACGTTGTGTATTTTTTTTCTCCTTTTCTGTTTTGGGTGTGATGGTGAAACTTGGACCAGTTGCAGCCTTTTCTATAACCATTTCATAAAAAAATTTATAAGCAAATTGAACAACTTTTAATTTATAACGATTTAGAATGATATGCCCCCTTAATGGCTTTGAAGTATGGTGTAGTGGATACAGCATGCAACTGCCACCTTGTTTGCCAGTGTTCGAGTCCCCTGGTGGGTTGAGTGTCTAAAAAGTTATAAACTTCAGCTACTGGAATAGGGTAATCTGTGCATTAAGCATTTGGCACTGAGTTTTCCCATATAACAGGAATCGATGAAAGAGCATCAGAGGTCCCACACTATCTCATTGCCTGGGAGAGGATTGGAGTTCTGGTTGGTTAAATACCCCAGAATTCGTACCTCTCTTAATGGCTTTGAAGTATGGTGTAGTGGATACAGCATGCAACTGCCACCTTGTTTGCCAGTGTTCGAGTCCCCTGGTGGGTTGAGTGTCTAAAAAGTTATAAACTTCAGCTACTGGAGTAGGGTAGTCTGTGCTTTAAGCATTTGGCACTGAGTTTTCCCATATAACAGGAATCGATGAAAGAGCATCAGAGGTCCCACACTATCTCATTGCCTGGGAGAGGATTGGAGTTCTGGTTGGTTAAATACCCCAGAATTCCTACCTCTCTTAATGGCTTTGAAGTATGGTGTAGTGGATGCAGCATGCAACTGCCACCTTGTTTGCCAGTGTTCGAGTCCCCTGGTGGGTTGAGTGTCTAAAAAGTTATAAACTTCAGCTACTGGAATAGGGTACTCTGTGCATTAAGCATTTGGCACTGAGTTTTCCAATATAACAGGAATCGATGAAAGAGCATCAGAGGTCCCACACTATCTCATTGCCTGGGAGAGGATTGGAGTTCTGGTTGGTTAAATACCCCAGAATTCCTACCTCTCTTAATGGTTTTGAAGTATGGTGTAGTGGATACAAAATGCAACTGCCACCTTGTTGGCCAGTGTTCGAGTCCCCTGGTGGGTTGAGTGTCTAAAAAGTTATAAACTTCAGCTACTAGAATAGGGTAGTCTGTGCATTAAGCATTTGGCACTGAGTTTTCCCATATAACAGGAATCGATGAAAGAGAATCAGAGGTCCCACACTATCTCATTGCCTGGGAGAGGATTGGAGTTCTGGTTGGTTAAATACCCCAGAATTCCTACCTCTCTTAATGGCTTTGAAGTATGGTATAGTGGATACAGCATGCAACTGCCACCTTGTTGGCCAGTGTTCGAGTCCCCTGGTGGGTTGAGTGTCTAAAAAGTTATAAACTTCAGCTACTAGAATAGGGTAGTCTGTGCATTAAGCATTTGGCACTGAGTTTTCCCATATAACAGGAATCGATGAAAGAACATCAGAGGTCCCACACTATCTCATTGCCTGGGAGAGGATTGGAGTTCTGGTTGGTTAAATACCCCAGAATTCTTACCTCTCTTAATGGCTTTGAAGTATGGTGTAGTGGATACAGCATGCAACTGCCACCTTGTTGGCCAGTGTTCGAGTCCCCTGGTGGGTTGAGTGTCTAAAAAGTTATAAACTTCAGCTACTGGAATAGGGTAGTCTGTGCATTTAGCATTTGGCACTGAGGTTTCCCATATAACAGGAATCGATGAAATAGCATCAGAGGTCCCACACTATCTCATTGCCTGGGAGAGGATTGGAGTTCTGTTTGGTTAAATACCCCAGAATTCCTACCTCTCTTAATGGCTCTGAAGTATGGTGTAGTGGATACAGCATGCAACTGCTACCTTGTTGGCCAGTGTTCGAGTCCCCTGGTGGGTTGAGTGTCTAAAAAGTTATAAACTTCAGCTACTGGAATAGGGTAGTCTGTGCATTAAGCATTTGGCACTGAGTTTTCCCACATAACAGGAATCGATGAAAGAGCATCAGAGGTCCCACACTATCTCATTGCCTGGGAGAGGATTGGAGTTCTGGTTGGTTAAATACCCCAGAATTTCTACCTCTCTTAATGGCTTTGAAGTATGGTGTAGTGGATACAGCATGCAACTGCCACCTTGTTGGCCAGTGTTCGAGTCCCCTGGTGGGTTGAGTGTCTGAAAAGTTATAAACTTCAGCTACTGGAATAGGGTAGTCTGTGCATTAAGCACTGAGTTTTCCCATATAACAGGAATCGATGAAAGAGCATCAGAGATACCACACTATCTCATTGCCTGGGAGAGGATTGGAGTTCTGGTTGGTTAAATACCCCAGAATTCCTACCTCTCTTAATGGCTTTGAAGTATGGTGTAGTGGATACATCATGGAACTGCACCTTGTTGGCCAGTGTTCGAGTCCCCTGGTGGGTTGAGTGTCTAAAAAGTTATAAACTTCAGCTACTGGAATAGGGTAGTCTGTGCATTAAGCATTTGGCACTGAGTTTTCCCATATAACAGGAATCGATGAAAGAGCATCAGAGGTCCCACACTATCTCATTGCCTGGGAGAGGATTGGAGTTCTGGTTGGTTAAATACCCCAGAATTCCTACCTCTCTTAATGGCTTTGAAGTATGGTGTAGTGGATGCAGCATGCAACTGCCACCTTGTTGGCCAGTGTTCGAGTCCCCTGGTGGGTTGAGTGTCTAAAAAGTTATAAACTTCAGCTACTAGAATAGGGTAGTCTGTGCATTAAGCATTTGGCACTGAGTTTTCCCATATAACAGGAATCGATGAAAGAGCATCAGAGGTCCCACACTATCTCATTGCCTGGGAGAGGATTGGAGTTCTGGTTGGTTAAATACCCCAGAATTCTTACCTCTCTTAATGGCTTTGAAGTATGGTGTAGTGGATACAGCATGCAACTGCCACCTTGTTGGCCAGTGTTCGAGTCCCCTGGTGGGTTGAGTGTCTAAAAAGTTATAAACTTCAGCTACTGGAATAGGGTAGTCTGTGCATTTAGCATTTGGCACTGAGGTTTCCCATATAACAGGAATCGATGAAATAGGATCAGAGGTCCCACACTATCTCATTGCCTGGGAGAGGATTGGAGTTCTGTTTGGTTAAATACCCCAGAATTCCTACCTCTCTTAATGGCTCTGAAGTATGGTGTAGTGGATACAGCATGCAACTGCTACCTTGTTGGCCAGTGTTCGAGTCCCCTGGTGGGTTGAGTGTCTAAAAAGTTATAAACTTCAGCTACTGGAATAGGGTAGTCTGTGCATTAAGCATTTGGCACTGAGTTTTCCCACATACCAGGAATCGATGAAAGAGCATCAGAGGTCCCACACTATCTCATTGCCTGGGAGAGGATTGGAGTTCTGGTTGGTTAAATACCCCAGAATTCCTACCTCTCTTAATGGCTTTGAAGTATGGTGTAGTGGATACAGCATGCAACTGCCACCTTGTTGGCCAGTGTTCGAGTCCCCTGGTGGGTTGAGTGTCTAAAAAGTTATAAACTTCAGCTACTGGAATAGGGTAGTCTGTGCATTAAGCACTGAGTTTTCCCATATAACAGGAATCGATGAAAGAGCATCAGAGATACCACACTATCTCATTGCCTGGGAGAGGATTGGAGTTCTGGTTGGTTAAATACCCCAGAATTCCTACCTCTCTTAATGGCTTTGAAGTATGGTGTAGTGGATACATCATGGAACTGCACCTTGTTGGCCAGTGTTCGAGTCCCCTGGTGGGTTGAGTGTCTAAAAAGTTATAAACTTCAGCTACTGGAATAGGGTAGTCTGTGCATTAAGCATTTGGCACTGAGTTTTCCCATATAACAGGAATCGATGAAAGAGCATCAGAGGTCCCACACTATCTCATTGCCTGGGAGAGGATTGGAGTTCTGGTTGGTTAAATACCCCAGAATTCCTACCTCTCTTAATGGCTTTGAAGTATGATGTAGTGGATGCAGCATGCAACTGCCACCTTGTTTGCCAGTGTTCGAGTCCCCTGGTGGGTTGAGTGTCTAAAAAGTTATAAACTTCAGCTACTGGAATAGGGTACTCTGTGCATTAAGCATTTGGCACTGAGTTTTCCAATATAACAGGAATCGATGAAAGAGCATCAGAGGTCCCACACTATCTTATTGCCTGGGAGAGGATTGGAGTTCTGGTTGGTTAAATACCCCAGAATTCCTACCTCTCTTAATGGCTTTGAAGTATGGTGTAGTGGATACAGCATGCAACTGCCACCTCGTTGGCCAGTGTTCGAGTCCCCTGGTGGGTTGAGTGTCTAAAAAGTTGTAAACTTCAGCTACTGGAGTAGGGTAGTCTGTGCTTTAAGCATTTGGCACTGAGTTTTCCCATATAACAGGAATCGAAGAAAGAGCATCAGAGGTCCCACACTATCTCATTGCCTGGGAGAGGATTGGAGTTCTGGTTGGTTAAATACCCCAGAATTCCTACCTCTCTTAAGTGGGCATATCAATGTAAAATTAAAATTGGTTCAATTTGCTTATAAATTTTTTTATGAAATGGTTATAGAAAGGGATGTAGCTGGTCCAAGTTTCATCATCACACCCTAAACTGAAAAGGAGAAAAAAAATAAACAACGAATTATGCAACGAATTTTCAAATAGTTTCAGGGAACACATGTGTCAACTAAAATCATTTCTATAACACTCAGATATTAAATTAAGCACATAATAAAAGATTCTAGGGATCAGTTTTATCAAAAAAGTGTTTAGTGCAATAATATAATTTTTCAAAGTTACCCTTCTAAAAAAAATATGCAATATATGATATTTTTAAATTTTTATAAAATCAACAAATAGACTTTGGACTACAATGTCTACTAGATTCTGTAGAAGCACAAACGCTACATATAAGGTGTAATTTGCATGTAAATTGATTAATAAATGAAAGCTCTGAAGTAATTTGAAGGTGTAAATTACTTTCCAGAGTAAAATAAAGATCCAAGTTCGGCCACCTGTAGCTGAGCTTGACTTTGACAGATATCGTTCATAATTGGCACCCTTGCAGATAGGCATCCATTGAGCAAGGTGTGCACGTTTCATGCAAATCCCTTGATAACAAACGAGAAAAAAATATTAGCCAAAAAAAAAAAGAAAAAAAAAAAAAAAGAAAAAAAAAATCTTAAATATAAATATATTGCACGTACATATTACAATTATTACAAGAGTTTGTGCTTCTACAGCACATAGTAGACATTTTAGTTGACACATGTGTTCCCTGAGATTATTTGAGAATGTTGAACATTCGTTGCATAATACGTTGTGTATTTTTTTTCTCCTTTTCTGTTTTGGGTGTGATGGTGAAACTTGGACCAGTTGCAGCCCTTTCTATAACCATTTCATAAAAAAATTTATAAGCAAATTGAACAACTTTTAATTTATAACGATTTAGAATGATATGCCCCCTTAATGGCTTTGAAGTATGGTGTAGTGGATACAGCATGCAACTGCCACCTTGTTTGCCAGTGTTCGAGTCCCCTGGTGGGTTGAGTGTCTAAAAAGTTATAAACTTCAGCTACTGGAGTAGGGTAGTCTGTGCTTTAAGCATTTGGCACTGAGTTTTCCCATATAACAGGAATCGATGAAAGAGCATCAGAGGTCCCACACTATCTCATTGCCTGGGAGAGGATTGGAGTTCTGGTTGGTTAAATACCCCAGAATTCCTACCTCTCTTAATGGCTTTGAAGTATGGTGTAGTGGATGCAGCATGCAACTGCCACCTTGTTTGCCAGTGTTCGAGTCCCCTGGTGGGTTGAGTGTCTAAAAAGTTATAAACTTCAGCTACTGGAATAGGGTACTCTGTGCATTAAGCATTTGGCACTGAGTTTTCCAATATAACAGGAATCGATGAAAGAGCATCAGAGGTCCCACACTATCTCATTGCCTGGGAGAGGATTGGAGTTCTGGTTGGTTAAATACCCCAGAATTCCTACCTCTCTTAATGGTTTTGAAGTATGGTGTAGTGGATACAAAATGCAACTGCCACCTTGTTGGCCAGTGTTCGAGTCCCCTGGTGGGTTGAGTGTCTAAAAAGTTATAAACTTCAGCTACTAGAATAGGGTAGTCTGTGCATTAAGCATTTGGCACTGAGTTTTCCCATATAACAGGAATCGATGAAAGAGAATCAGAGGTCCCACACTATCTCATTGCCTGGGAGAGGATTGGAGTTCTGGTTGGTTAAATACCCCAGAATTCCTACCTCTCTTAATGGCTTTGAAGTATGGTATAGTGGATACAGCATGCAACTGCCACCTTGTTGGCCAGTGTTCGAGTCCCCTGGTGGGTTGAGTGTCTAAAAAGTTATAAACTTCAGCTACTAGAATAGGGTAGTCTGTGCATTAAGCATTTGGCACTGAGTTTTCCCATATAACAGGAATCGATGAAAGAGCATCAGAGGTCCCACACTATCTCATTGCCTGGGAGAGGATTGGAGTTCTGGTTGGTTAAATACCCCAGAATTCTTACCTCTCTTAATGGCTTTGAAGTATGGTGTAGTGGATACAGCATGCAACTGCCACCTTGTTGGCCAGTGTTCGAGTCCCCTGGTGGGTTGAGTGTCTAAAAAGTTATAAACTTCAGCTACTGGAATAGGGTAGTCGGTGCATTTAGCATTTGGCACTGAGGTTTCCCATATAACAGGAATCGATGAAATAGCATCAGAGGTCCCACACTATCTCATTGCCTGGGAGAGGATTGGAGTTCTGTTTGGTTAAATACCCCAGAATTCCTACCTCTCTTAATGGCTCTGAAGTATGGTGTAGTGGATACAGCATGCAACTGCTACCTTGTTGGCCAGTGTTCGAGTCCCCTGGTGGGTTGAGTGTCTAAAAAGTTATAAACTTCAGCTACTGGAATAGGGTAGTCTGTGCATTAAGCATTTGGCACTGAGTTTTCCCACATAACAGGAATCGATGAAAGAGCATCAGAGGTCCCACACTATCTCATTGCCTGGGAGAGGATTGGAGTTCTGGTTGGTTAAATACCCCAGAATTTCTACCTCTCTTAATGGCTTTGAAGTATGGTGTAGTGGATACAGCATGCAACTGCCACCTTGTTGGCCAGTGTTCGAGTCCCCTGGTGGGTTGAGTGTCTGAAAAGTTATAAACTTCAGCTACTGGAATAGGGTAGTCTGTGCATTAAGCACTGAGTTTTCCCATATAACAGGAATCGATGAAAGAGCATCAGAGATACCACACTATCTCATTGCCTGGGAGAGGATTGGAGTTCTGGTTGGTTAAATACCCCAGAATTCCTACCTCTCTTAATGGCTTTGAAGTATGGTGTAGTTAATACATCATGGAACTGCACCTTGTTGGCCAGTGTTCGAGTCCCCTGGTGGGTTGAGTGTCTAAAAAGTTATAAACTTCAGCTACTGGAATAGGGTAGTCTGTGCATTAAGCATTTGGCACTGAGTTTTCCCATATAACAGGAATCGATGAAAGAGCATCAGAGGTCCCACACTATCTCATTGCCTGGGAGAGGATTGGAGTTCTGGTTGGTTAAATACCCCAGAATTCCTACCTCTCTTAATGGCTTTGAAGTATGGTGTAGTGGATGCAGCATGCAACTGCCACCTTGTTGGCCAGTGTTCGAGTCCCCTGGTGGGTTGAGTGTCTAAAAAGTTATAAACTTCAGCTACTAGAATAGGGTAGTCTGTGCATTAAGCATTTGGCACTGAGTTTTCCCATATAACAGGAATCGATGAAAGAGCATCAGAGGTCCCACACTATCTCATTGCCTGGGAGAGGATTGGAGTTCTGGTTGGTTAAATACCCCAGAATTCTTACCTCTCTTAATGGCTTTGAAGTATGGTGTAGTGGATACAGCATGCAACTGCCACCTTGTTGGCCAGTGTTCGAGTCCCCTGGTGGGTTGAGTGTCTAAAAAGTTATAAACTTCAGCTACTGGAATAGGGTAGTCTGTGCATTTAGCATTTGGCACTGAGGTTTCCCATATAACAGGAATCGATGAAATAGCATCAGAGGTCCCACACTATCTCATTGCCTGGGAGAGGATTGGAGTTCTGTTTGGTTAAATACCCCA
Organism: Procambarus clarkii; assembly: GCF_040958095.1. Taxonomy (NCBI): domain Eukaryota; kingdom Metazoa; phylum Arthropoda; class Malacostraca; order Decapoda; family Cambaridae; genus Procambarus; species Procambarus clarkii. The sequence goes on along the minus strand of NW_027190422.1, from coordinate 21,429 downwards.
GAATTCCTACCTCTCTTAATGGCTCTGAAGTATGGTGTAGTGGATACAGCATGCAACTGCTACCTTGTTGGCCAGTGTTCGAGTCCCCTGGTGGGTTGAGTGTCTAAAAAGTTATAAACTTCAGCTACTGGAATAGGGTAGTCTGTGCATTAAGCATTTGGCACTGAGTTTTCCCACATACCAGGAATCGATGAAAGAGCATCAGAGGTCCCACACTATCTCATTGCCTGGGAGAGGATTGGAGTTCTGGTTGGTTAAATACCCCAGAATTCCTACCTCTCTTAATGGCTTTGAAGTATGGTGTAGTGGATACAGCATGCAACTGCCACCTTGTTGGCCAGTGTTCGAGTCCCCTGGTGGGTTGAGTGTCTAAAAAGTTATAAACTTCAGCTACTGGAATAGGGTAGTCTGTGCATTAAGCACTGAGTTTTCCCATATAACAGGAATCGATGAAAGAGCATCAGAGATACCACACTATCTCATTGCCTGGGAGAGGATTGGAGTTCTGGTTGGTTAAATACCCCAGAATTCCTACCTCTCTTAATGGCTTTGAAGTATGGTGTAGTGGATACATCATGGAACTGCACCTTGTTGGCCAGTGTTCGAGTCCCCTGGTGGGTTGAGTGTCTAAAAAGTTATAAACTTCAGCTACTGGAATAGGGTAGTCTGTGCATTAAGCATTTGGCACTGAGTTTTCCCATATAACAGGAATCGATGAAAGAGCATCAGAGGTCCCACACTATCTCATTGCCTGGGAGAGGATTGGAGTTCTGGTTGGTTAAATACCCCAGAATTCCTACCTCTCTTAATGGCTTTGAAGTATGATGTAGTGGATGCAGCATGCAACTGCCACCTTGTTTGCCAGTGTTCGAGTCCCCTGGTGGGTTGAGTGTCTAAAAAGTTATAAACTTCAGCTACTGGAATAGGGTACTCTGTGCATTAAGCATTTGGCACTGAGTTTTCCAATATAACAGGAATCGATGAAAGAGCATCAGAGGTCCCACACTATCTTATTGCCTGGGAGAGGATTGGAGTTCTGGTTGGTTAAATACCCCAGAATTCCTACCTCTCTTAATGGCTTTGAAGTATGGTGTAGTGGATACAGCATGCAACTGCCACCTCGTTGGCCAGTGTTCGAGTCCCCTGGTGGGTTGAGTGTCTAAAAAGTTGTAAACTTCAGCTACTGGAGTAGGGTAGTCTGTGCTTTAAGCATTTGGCACTGAGTTTTCCCATATAACAGGAATCGAAGAAAGAGCATCAGAGGTCCCACACTATCTCATTGCCTGGGAGAGGATTGGAGTTCTGGTTGGTTAAATACCCCAGAATTCCTACCTCTCTTAATGGCTTTGAAGTATGGTGTAGTGGATACAGCATGCAACTGCCACCTTGTTGGCCAGTGTTCGAGTCCCCTGGTGGGTTGAGTGTCTAAAAAGTTATAAACTTCAGCTACTGGAATAGGGTAGTCTGTGCATTAAGCACTGAGTTTTCCCATATAACAGGAATCGATGAAAGAGCATCAGAGATACCACACTATCTCATTGCCTGGGAGAGGATTGGAGTTCTGGTTGGTTAAATACCCCAGAATTCCTACCTCTCTTAATGGCTTTGAAGTATGGTGTAGTGGATACATCATGGAACTGCACCTTGTTGGCCAGTGTTCGAGTCCCCTGGTGGGTTGAGTGTCTAAAAAGTTATAAACTTCAGCTACTGGAATAGGGTAGTCTGTGCATTAAGCATTTGGCACTGAGTTTTCCCATATAACAGGAATCGATGAAAGAGCATCAGAGGTCCCACACTATCTCATTGCCTGGGAGAGGATTGGAGTTCTGGTTGGTTAAATACCCCAGAATTCCTACCTCTCTTAATGGCTTTGAAGTATGATGTAGTGGATGCAGCATGCAACTGCCACCTTGTTTGCCAGTGTTCGAGTCCCCTGGTGGGTTGAGTGTCTAAAAAGTTATAAACTTCAGCTACTGGAATAGGGTACTCTGTGCATTAAGCATTTGGCACTGAGTTTTCCAATATAACAGGAATCGATGAAAGAGCATCAGAGGTCCCACACTATCTTATTGCCTGGGAGAGGATTGGAGTTCTGGTTGGTTAAATACCCCAGAATTCCTACCTCTCTTAATGGCTTTGAAGTATGGTGTAGTGGATACAGCATGCAACTGCCACCTCGTTGGCCAGTGTTCGAGTCCCCTGGTGGGTTGAGTGTCTAAAAAGTTGTAAACTTCAGCTACTGGAGTAGGGTAGTCTGTGCTTTAAGCATTTGGCACTGAGTTTTCCCATATAACAGGAATCGAAGAAAGAGCATCAGAGGTCCCACACTATCTCATTGCCTGGGAGAGGATTGGAGTTCTGGTTGGTTAAATACCCCAGAATTCCTACCTCTCTTAAGTGGGCATATCAATGTAAAATTAAAATTGGTTCAATTTGCTTATAAATTTTTTTATGAAATGGTTATAGAAAGGGATGTAGCTGGTCCAAGTTTCATCATCACACCCTAAACTGAAATGGAGAAAAAAAATAAACAACGAATTATGCAACGAATTTTCAAATAGTTTCAGGGAACACATGTGTCAACTAAAATCATTTCTATAACACTCAGATATTAAATTAAGCACATAATAAAAGATTCTAGGGATCAGTTTTATCAAAAAAGTGTTTAGTGCAATAATATAATTTTTCAAAGTTACCCTTCTAAAAAAAATATGCAATATATGATATTTTTAAATTTTTATAAAATCAACAAATAGACTTTGGACTACAATGTCTACTAGATTCTGTAGAAGCACAAACGCTACATATAAGGTGTAATTTGCATGTAAATTGATTAATAAATGAAAGCTCTGAAGTAATTTGAAGGTGTAAATTACTTTCCAGAGTAAAATAAAGATCCAAGTTCGGCCACCTGTAGCTGAGCTTGACTTTGACAGATATCGTTCATAATTGGCACCCTTGCAGATAGGCATCCATTGAGCAAGGTGTGCACGTTTCATGCAAATCCCTTGATAACAAACGAGAAAAAAATATTAGCCAAAAAAAAAAAGAAAAAAAAAAAAAAAGAAAAAAAAAATCTTAAATATAAATATATTGCACGTACATATTACAATTATTACAAGAGTTTGTGCTTCTACAGCACATAGTAGACATTTTAGTTGACACATGTGTTCCCTGAGATTATTTGAGAATGTTGAACATTCGTTGCATAATACGTTGTGTATTTTTTTTCTCCTTTTCTGTTTTGGGTGTGATGGTGAAACTTGGACCAGTTGCAGCCCTTTCTATAACCATTTCATAAAAAAATTTATAAGCAAATTGAACAACTTTTAATTTATAACGATTTAGAATGATATGCCCCCTTAATGGCTTTGAAGTATGGTGTAGTGGATACAGCATGCAACTGCCACCTTGTTTGCCAGTGTTCGAGTCCCCTGGTGGGTTGAGTGTCTAAAAAGTTATAAACTTCAGCTACTGGAGTAGGGTAGTCTGTGCTTTAAGCATTTGGCACTGAGTTTTCCCATATAACAGGAATCGATGAAAGAGCATCAGAGGTCCCACACTATCTCATTGCCTGGGAGAGGATTGGAGTTCTGGTTGGTTAAATACCCCAGAATTCCTACCTCTCTTAATGGCTTTGAAGTATGGTGTAGTGGATGCAGCATGCAACTGCCACCTTGTTTGCCAGTGTTCGAGTCCCCTGGTGGGTTGAGTGTCTAAAAAGTTATAAACTTCAGCTACTGGAATAGGGTACTCTGTGCATTAAGCATTTGGCACTGAGTTTTCCAATATAACAGGAATCGATGAAAGAGCATCAGAGGTCCCACACTATCTCATTGCCTGGGAGAGGATTGGAGTTCTGGTTGGTTAAATACCCCAGAATTCCTACCTCTCTTAATGGTTTTGAAGTATGGTGTAGTGGATACAAAATGCAACTGCCACCTTGTTGGCCAGTGTTCGAGTCCCCTGGTGGGTTGAGTGTCTAAAAAGTTATAAACTTCAGCTACTAGAATAGGGTAGTCTGTGCATTAAGCATTTGGCACTGAGTTTTCCCATATAACAGGAATCGATGAAAGAGAATCAGAGGTCCCACACTATCTCATTGCCTGGGAGAGGATTGGAGTTCTGGTTGGTTAAATACCCCAGAATTCCTACCTCTCTTAATGGCTTTGAAGTATGGTATAGTGGATACAGCATGCAACTGCCACCTTGTTGGCCAGTGTTCGAGTCCCCTGGTGGGTTGAGTGTCTAAAAAGTTATAAACTTCAGCTACTAGAATAGGGTAGTCTGTGCATTAAGCATTTGGCACTGAGTTTTCCCATATAACAGGAATCGATGAAAGAGCATCAGAGGTCCCACACTATCTCATTGCCTGGGAGAGGATTGGAGTTCTGGTTGGTTAAATACCCCAGAATTCTTACCTCTCTTAATGGCTTTGAAGTATGGTGTAGTGGATACAGCATGCAACTGCCACCTTGTTGGCCAGTGTTCGAGTCCCCTGGTGGGTTGAGTGTCTAAAAAGTTATAAACTTCAGCTACTGGAATAGGGTAGTCGGTGCATTTAGCATTTGGCACTGAGGTTTCCCATATAACAGGAATCGATGAAATAGCATCAGAGGTCCCACACTATCTCATTGCCTGGGAGAGGATTGGAGTTCTGTTTGGTTAAATACCCCAGAATTCCTACCTCTCTTAATGGCTCTGAAGTATGGTGTAGTGGATACAGCATGCAACTGCTACCTTGTTGGCCAGTGTTCGAGTCCCCTGGTGGGTTGAGTGTCTAAAAAGTTATAAACTTCAGCTACTGGAATAGGGTAGTCTGTGCATTAAGCATTTGGCACTGAGTTTTCCCACATAACAGGAATCGATGAAAGAGCATCAGAGGTCCCACACTATCTCATTGCCTGGGAGAGGATTGGAGTTCTGGTTGGTTAAATACCCCAGAATTTCTACCTCTCTTAATGGCTTTGAAGTATGGTGTAGTGGATACAGCATGCAACTGCCACCTTGTTGGCCAGTGTTCGAGTCCCCTGGTGGGTTGAGTGTCTGAAAAGTTATAAACTTCAGCTACTGGAATAGGGTAGTCTGTGCATTAAGCACTGAGTTTTCCCATATAACAGGAATCGATGAAAGAGCATCAGAGATACCACACTATCTCATTGCCTGGGAGAGGATTGGAGTTCTGGTTGGTTAAATACCCCAGAATTCCTACCTCTCTTAATGGCTTTGAAGTATGGTGTAGTTAATACATCATGGAACTGCACCTTGTTGGCCAGTGTTCGAGTCCCCTGGTGGGTTGAGTGTCTGAAAAGTTATAAACTTCAGCTACTGGAATAGGGTAGTCTGTGCATTAAGCATTTGGCACTGAGTTTTCCCATATAACAGGAATCGATGAAAGAGCATCAGAGGTCCCACACTATCTCATTGCCTGGGAGAGGATTGGAGTTCTGGTTGGTTAAATACCCCAGAATTCCTACCTCTCTTAATGGCTTTGAAGTATGGTGTAGTGGATGCAGCATGCAACTGCCACCTTGTTGGCCAGTGTTCGAGTCCCCTGGTGGGTTGAGTGTCTAAAAAGTTATAAACTTCAGCTACTAGAATAGGGTAGTCTGTGCATTAAGCATTTGGCACTGAGTTTTCCCATATAACAGGAATCGATGAAAGAGCATCAGAGGTCCCACACTATCTCATTGCCTGGGAGAGGATTGGAGTTCTGGTTGGTTAAATACCCCAGAATTCTTACCTCTCTTAATGGCTTTGAAGTATGGTGTAGTGGATACAGCATGCAACTGCCACCTTGTTGGCCAGTGTTCGAGTCCCCTGGTGGGTTGAGTGTCTAAAAAGTTATAAACTTCAGCTACTGGAATAGGGTAGTCTGTGCATTTAGCATTTGGCACTGAGGTTTCCCATATAACAGGAATCGATGAAATAGCATCAGAGGTCCCACACTATCTCATTGCCTGGGAGAGGATTGGAGTTCTGTTTGGTTAAATACCCCAGAATTCCTACCTCTCTTAATGGCTCTGAAGTATGGTGTAGTGGATACAGCATGCAACTGCTACCTTGTTGGCCAGTGTTCGAGTCCCCTGGTGGGTTGAGTGTCTAAAAAGTTATAAACTTCAGCTACTGGAATAGGGTAGTCTGTGCATTAAGCATTTGGCACTGAGTTTTCCCACATACCAGGAATCGATGAAAGAGCATCAGAGGTCCCACACTATCTCATTGCCTGGGAGAGGATTGGAGTTCTGGTTGGTTAAATACCCCAGAATTCCTACCTCTCTTAATGGCTTTGAAGTATGGTGTAGTGGATACAGCATGCAACTGCCACCTTGTTGGCCAGTGTTCGAGTCCCCTGGTGGGTTGAGTGTCTAAAAAGTTATAAACTTCAGCTACTGGAATAGGGTAGTCTGTGCATTAAGCACTGAGTTTTCCCATATAACAGGAATCGATGAAAGAGCATCAGAGATACCACACTATCTCATTGCCTGGGAGAGGATTGGAGTTCTGGTTGGTTAAATACCCCAGAATTCCTACCTCTCTTAATGGCTTTGAAGTATGGTGTAGTGGATACATCATGGAACTGCACCTTGTTGGCCAGTGTTCGAGTCCCCTGGTGGGTTGAGTGTCTAAAAAGTTATAAACTTCAGCTACTGGAATAGGGTAGTCTGTGCATTAAGCATTTGGCACTGAGTTTTCCCATATAACAGGAATCGATGAAAGAGCATCAGAGGTCCCACACTATCTCATTGCCTGGGAGAGGATTGGAGTTCTGGTTGGTTAAATACCCCAGAATTCCTACCTCTCTTAATGGCTTTGAAGTATGATGTAGTGGATGCAGCATGCAACTGCCACCTTGTTTGCCAGTGTTCGAGTCCCCTGGTGGGTTGAGTGTCTAAAAAGTTATAAACTTCAGCTACTGGAATAGGGTACTCTGTGCATTAAGCATTTGGCACTGAGTTTTCCAATATAACAGGAATCGATGAAAGAGCATCAGAGGTCCCACACTATCTTATTGCCTGGGAGAGGATTGGAGTTCTGGTTGGTTAAATACCCCAGAATTCCTACCTCTCTTAATGGCTTTGAAGTATGGTGTAGTGGATACAGCATGCAACTGCCACCTCGTTGGCCAGTGTTCGAGTCCCCTGGTGGGTTGAGTGTCTAAAAAGTTGTAAACTTCAGCTACTGGAGTAGGGTAGTCTGTGCTTTAAGCATTTGGCACTGAGTTTTCCCATATAACAGGAATCGAAGAAAGAGCATCAGAGGTCCCACACTATCTCATTGCCTGGGAGAGGATTGGAGTTCTGGTTGGTTAAATACCCCAGAATTCCTACCTCTCTTAAGTGGGCATATCAATGTAAAATTAAAATTGGTTCAATTTGCTTATAAATTTTTTTATGAAATGGTTATAGAAAGGGATGTAGCTGGTCCAAGTTTCATCATCACACCCTAAACTGAAAAGGAGAAAAAAAATAAACAACGAATTATGCAACGAATTTTCAAATAGTTTCAGGGAACACATGTGTCAACTAAAATCATTTCTATAACACTCAGATATTAAATTAAGCACATAATAAAAGATTCTAGGGATCAGTTTTATCAAAAAAGTGTTTAGTGCAATAATATAATTTTTCAAAGTTACCCTTCTAAAAAAAATATGCAATATATGATATTTTTAAATTTTTATAAAATCAACAAATAGACTTTGGACTACAATGTCTACTAGATTCTGTAGAAGCACAAACGCTACATATAAGGTGTAATTTGCATGTAAATTGATTAATAAATGAAAGCTCTGAAGTAATTTGAAGGTGTAAATTACTTTCCAGAGTAAAATAAAGATCCAAGTTCGGCCACCTGTAGCTGAGCTTGACTTTGACAGATATCGTTCATAATTGGCACCCTTGCAGATAGGCATCCATTGAGCAAGGTGTGCACGTTTCATGCAAATCCCTTGATAACAAACGAGAAAAAAATATTAGCCAAAAAAAAAAAGAAAAAAAAAAAAAAAAGAAAAAAAAAATCTTAAATATAAATATATTGCACGTACATATTACAATTATTACAAGAGTTTGTGCTTCTACAGCACATAGTAGACATTTTAGTTGACACATGTGTTCCCTGAGATTATTTGAGAATGTTGAACATTCGTTGCATAATACGTTGTGTATTTTTTTTCTCCTTTTCTGTTTTGGGTGTGATGGTGAAACTTGGACCAGTTGCAGCCCTTTCTATAACCATTTCATAAAAAAATTTATAAGCAAATTGAACAACTTTTAATTTATAACGATTTAGAATGATATGCCCCCTTAATGGCTTTGAAGTATGGTGTAGTGGATACAGCATGCAACTGCCACCTTGTTTGCCAGTGTTCGAGTCCCCTGGTGGGTTGAGTGTCTAAAAAGTTATAAACTTCAGCTACTGGAATAGGGTAGTCTGTGCATTAAGCATTTGGCACCGAGTTTTCCCATATAACAGGAATCGATGAAAGAGCATCAGAGGTCCCACACTATCTCATTGCCTGGGAGAGGATTGGAGTTCTGGTTGGTTAAATACCCCAGAATTCCTACCTCTCTTAATGGCTTTGAAGTATGGTGTAGTGGATACAGCATGCAACTGCCACCTTGTTTGCCAGTGTTCGAGTCCCCTGGTGGGTTGAGTGTCTAAAAAGTTATAAACTTCAGCTACTGGAATAGGGTAGTCTGTGCATTAAGCATTTGGCACTGAGTTTTCCCATATAACAGGAATCGATGAAAGAGCATCAGAGGTCCCACACTATCTCATTGCCTGGGAGAGGATTGGAGTTCTGGTTGGTTAAATACCCCAGAATTCGTACCTCTCTTTATGGCTTTGAAGTATGGTGTAGTGGATACAGCATGCAACTGCCACCTTGTTTGCCAGTGTTCGAGTCCCCTGGTGGGTTGAGTGTCTAAAAAGTTATAAACTTCAGCTACTGGAGTAGGGTAGTCTGTGCTTTAAGCATTTGGCACTGAGTTTTCCCATATAACAGGAATCGATGAAAGAGCATCAGAGGTCCCACACTATCTCATTGCCTGGGAGAGGATTGGAGTTCTGGTTGGTTAAATACCCCAGAATTCCTACCTCTCTTAATGGCTTTGAAGTATGGTGTAGTGGATGCAGCATGCAACTGCCACCTTGTTTGCCAGTGTTCGAGTCCCCTGGTGGGTTGAGTGTCTAAAAAGTTATAAACTTCAGCTACTGGAATAGGGTACTCTGTGCATTAAGCATTTGGCACTGAGTTTTCCAATATAACAGGAATCGATGAAAGAGCATCAGAGGTCCCACACTATCTCATTGCCTGAGAGAGGATTGGAGTTCTTGTTGGTTAAATACCCCAGAATTCCTACCTCTCTTAATGGTTTTGAAGTATGGTGTAGTGGATACAAAATGCAACTGCCACCTTGTTGGCCAGTGTTCGAGTCCCCTGGTGGGTTGAGTGTCTAAAAAGTTATAAACTTCAGCTACTAGAATAGGGTAGTCTGTGCATTAAGCATTTGGCACTGAGTTTTCCCATATAACAGGAATCGATGAAAGAGCATCAGAGGTCCCACACTATCTCATTGCCTGGGAGAGGATTGGAGTTCTGGTTGGTTAAATACCCCAGAATTCCTACCTCTCTTAATGGCTTTGAAGTATGGTGTAGTGGATGCAGCATGCAACTGCCACCTTGTTTGCCAGTGTTCGAGTCCCCTGGTGGGTTGAGTGTCTAAAAAGTTATAAACTTCAGCTACTGGAATAGGGTACTCTGTGCATTAAGCATTTGGCACTGAGTTTTCCAATATAACAGGAATCGATGAAAGAGCATCAGAGGTCCCACACTATCTCATTGCCTGGGAGAGGATTGGAGTTCTTGTTGGTTAAATACCCCAGAATTCCTACCTCTCTTAATGGTTTTGAAGTATGGTGTAGTGGATACAAAATGCAACTGCCACCTTGTTGGCCAGTGTTCGAGTCCCCTGGTGGGTTGAGTGTCTAAAAAGTTATAAACTTCAGCTACTAGAATAGGGTAGTCTGTGCATTAAGCATTTGGCACTGAGTTTTCCCATATAACAGGAATCGATGAAAGAGCATCAGAGGTCCCACACTATCTCATTGCCTGGGAGAGGATTGGAGTTCTGGTTGGTTAAATACCCCAGAATTCCTACCTCTCTTAATGGCTTTGAAGTATGGTATAGTGGATACAGCATGCAACTGCCACCTTGTTGGCCAGTGTTCGAGTCCCCTGGTGGGTTGAGTGTCTAAAAAGTTATAAACTTCAGCTACTAGAATAGGGTAGTCTGTGCATTAAGCATTTGGCACTGAGTTTTCCCATATAACAGGAATCGATGAAAGAGCATCAGAGGTCCCACACTATCTCATTGCCTGGGAGAGGATTGGAGTTCTGGTTGGTTAAATACCCCAGAATTCTTACCTCTCTTAATGGCTTTGAAGTATGGTGTAGTGGATACAGCATGCAACTGCCACCTTGTTGGCCAGTGTTCGAGTCCCCTGGTGGGTTGAGTGTCTAAAAAGTTATAAACTTCAGCTACTGGAATAGGGTAGTCTGTGCATTTAGCATTTGGCACTGAGGTTTCCCATATAACAGGAATCGATGAAATAGCATCAGAGGTCCCACACTATCTCATTGCCTGGGAGAGGATTGGAGTTCTGGTTGGTTAAATACCCCAGAATTCCTACCTCTCTTAATGGCTTTGAAGTATGGTGTAGTGGATACAGCATGCAACTGCCACCTTGTTGGCCAGTGTTCGAGTCCCCTGGTGGGTTGAGTGTCTGAAAAGTTATAAACTTCAGCTACTGGAATAGGGTAGTCTGTACATTAAGCACTGAGTTTTCCCATATAACAGGAATCGATGAAAGAGCATCAGAGATACCACACTATCTCATTGCCTGGGAGAGGATTGGAGTTCTGGTTGGTTAAATACCCCAGAATTCCTACCTCTCTTAATGGCTTTGAAGTATGGTGTAGTGGATACATCATGGAACTGCACCTTGTTGGCCAGTGTTCGAGTCCCCTGGTGGGTTGAGTGTCTAAAAAGTTATAAACTTCAGCTACTGGAATAGGGTAGTCTGTGCATTAAGCATTTGGCACTGAGTTTTCCCATATAACAGGAATCGATGAAAGAGCATCAGAGGTCCCACACTATCTCATTGCCTGGGAGAGGATTGGAGTTCTGGTTGGTTAAATACCCCAGAATTCCTACCTCTCTTAATGGCTTTGAAGTATGGTGTAGTGGATGCAGCATGCAACTGCCACCTTGTTGGCCAGTGTTCGAGTCCCCTGGTGGGTTGAGTGTCTAAAAAGTTATAAACTTCAGCTACTAGAATAGGGTAGTCTGTGCATTAAGCATTTGGCACTGAGTTTTCCCATATAACAGGAATCGATGAAAGAGCATCAGAGGTCCCACACTATCTCATTGCCTGGGAGAGGATTGGAGTTCTGGTTGGTTAAACTCCCCAGAATTCTTACCTCTCTTAATAGCTTTGAAGTATGGTGTAGTGGATACAGCATGCAACTGCCACCTTGTTGGCCAGTGTTCGAGTCCCCTGGTGGGTTGAGTGTCTAAAAAGTTATAAACTTCAGCTACTGGAATAGGGTAGTCTGTGCATTTAGCATTTGGCACTGAGGTTTCCCATATAACAGGAATCGATGAAATAGCATCAGAGGTCCCACACTATCTCATTGCCTGGGAGAGGATTGGAGTTCTGTTTGGTTAAATACCCCAGAATTCCTACCTCTCTTAATGGCTCTGAAGTATGGTGTAGTGGATACAGCATGCAACTGCTACCTTGTTGGCCAGTGTTCGAGTCCCCTGGTGGGTTGAGTGTCTAAAAAGTTATAAACATCAGCTACTGGAATAGGGTAGTCTGTGCATTAAGCATTTGGCACTGAGTTTTCCCACATAACAGGAATCGATGAAAGAGCATCAGAGGTCCCACACTATCTCATTGCCTAGGAGAGGATTGGAGTTCTGGTTGGTTAAATACCCCAGAATTCCTACCTCTCTTAATGGCTTTGAAGTATGGTGTAGTGGATACAGCATGCAACTGCCACCTTGTTGGCCAGTGTTCGAGTCCCCTGGTGGGTTGAGTGTCTGAAAAGTTATAAACTTCAGCTACTGGAATAGGGTAGTCTGTGCATTAAGCACTGAGTTTTCCCATATAACAGGAATCGATGAAAGAGCATCAGAGATACCACACTATCTCATTGCCTGGGAGAGGATTGGAGTTCTGGTTGGTTAAATACCCCAGAATTCGTACCTCTCTTTATGGCTTTGAAGTATGGTGTAGTGGATACAGCATGCAACTGCCACCTTGTTTGCCAGTGTTCGAGTCCCCTGGTGGGTTGAGTGTCTAAAAAGTTATAAACTTCAGCTACTGGAGTAGGGTAGTCTGTGCTTTAAGCATTTGGCACTGAGTTTTCCCATATAACAGGAATCGATGAAAGAGCATCAGAGGTCCCACACTATCTCATTGCCTGGGAGAGGATTGGAGTTCTGGTTGGTTAAATACCCCAGAATTCCTACCTCTCTTAATGGCTTTGAAGTATGGTGTAGTGGATGCAGCATGCAACTGCCACCTTGTTTGCCAGTGTTCGAGTCCCCTGGTGGGTTGAGTGTCTAAAAAGTTATAAACTTCAGCTACTGGAATAGGGTACTCTGTGCATTAAGCATTTGGCACTGAGTTTTCCAATATAACAGGAATCGATGAAAGAGCATCAGAGGTCCCACACTATCTCATTGCCTGGGAGAGGATTGGAGTTTTGGTTGGTTAAATACCCCAGAATTCCTACCTCTCTTAATGGCTTTGAAGTATGGTGTAGTGGATACAGCATGCAACTGCCACCTCGTTGGCCAGTGTTCGAGTCCCCTGGTGGGTTGAGTGTCTAAAAAGTTATAAACTTCAGCTACTGGAGTAGGGTAGTCTGTGCTTTAAGCATTTGGCACTGAGTTTTCCCATATAACAGGAATCGAAGAAAGAGCATCAGAGGTCCCACACTATCTCATTGCCTGGGAGAGGATTGGAGTTCTGGTTGGTTAAATACCCCAGAATTCCTACCTCTCTTAAGTTGGCATATCAATGTAAAATTAAAATTGGTTCAATTTGCTTATAAATTTTTTTATGAAATCGTTATAGAAAGGGCTGTAGCTGGTCCAAGTTTCATCATCACACCCTAAACTGAAAAGGAGAAAAAAAATAAACAACGAATTATGCAACGAATTTTCAAATAGTTTCAGGGAACACATGTGTCAACTAAAATCATTTCTATAACACTCAGATATTAAATTAAGCACATAATAAAAGATTCTAGTGATCAATTTTATCAAAAAAGTGTTTAGTGCAATAATATAATTTTTCAAAGTTACCCTTCTAAAAAAATATGCAATATATGATATTTTTAAATTTTTATAAAATCAACAAATAGACTTTGGACTACAATGTCTACTAGATTCTGTAGAAGCACAAACGCTACATATAAGGTGTAATTTGCATGTAAATTGATTAATAAATTAAAGCTCTGAAGTAATTTGAAGGTGTAAATTACTTTCCAGAGTAAAATAAAGATCCAAGTTCGGCCACCTGTAGCTGAGCTTGACTTTGACAGATATCGTTCATAATTGGCGCCCTTGCAGATAGGCATCCATTGAGCAAGGTGTGCACGTTTCATGCAAATCCCTTGATAACAAACGAGAAAAAAATATTGGCCAAAAAAAAAAAAGAAAAAAAAAATTTTAAATATAAATATATTGCACGTACATATTACAATTATTACAAGAGTTTGTGCTTCTACAGCACATAGTAGACATTTTAGTTGACACATGTGTTCCCTGAGATTATTTGAGAATGTTGAACATTCGTTGCATAATACGTTGTGTATTTTTTTTCTCCTTTTCTGTTTTGGGTGTGATGGTGAAACTTGGACCAGTTGCAGCCCTTTCTATAACCATTTCATAAAAAAATTTATAAGCAAATTGAACAACTTTTAATTTATAACGATTTAGAATGATATGCCCCCTTAATGGCTTTGAAGTATGGTGTAGTGGATACAGCATGACACTGCCACCTTGTTTGCCAGTGTTCGAGTCCCCTGGTGGGTTGAGTGTCTAAAAAGTTATAAACTTCAGCTACTGGAATAGGGTAGTCTGTGCATTAAGCATTTGGCACTGAGTTTTCCCATATAACAGGAATCGATGAAAGAGCATCAGAGGTCCCACACTATCTCATTGCCTGGGAGAGGATTGGAGTTCTGGTTGGTTAAATACCCCAGAATTCCTACCTCTCTTAATGGCTTTGAAGTATGGTGTAGTGGATACAGCATGCAACTGCCACCTTGTTGGCCAGTGTTCGAGTCCCCTGGTGGGTTGAGTGTCTAAAAAGTTATAAACTTCAGCTACTAGAATAGGGTAGCCTGTGCATTAAGCATTTGGCACTGAGTTTTCCCATATAACAGGAATCGATGAAAGAGCATCAGAGGTCCCACACTATCTCATTGCCTGGGAGAGGATTGGAGTTCTGGTTGGTTAAATACCCCAGAATTCTTACCTCTCTTAATGGCTTTGAAGTATGGTGTAGTGGATACAGCATGCAACTGCCACCTTGTTGGCCAGTGTTCGAGTCCCCTGGTGGGTTGAGTGTCTAAAAAGTTATAAACTTCAGCTACTGGAATAGGGTAGTCTGTGCATTTAGCATTTGGCACTGAGGTTTCCCATATAACAGGAATCGATGAAATAGCATCAGAGGTCCCACACTATCTCATTGCCTGGGAGAGGATTGGAGTTCTGTTTGGTTAAATACCCCAGAATTCCTACCTCTCTTAATGGCTCTGAAGTATGGTGTAGTGGATACAGCATGCAACTGCTACCTTGTTGGCCAGTGTTCGAGTCCCCTGGTGGGTTGAGTGTCTAAAAAGTTATAAACTTCAGCTACTGGAATAGGGTAGTCTGTGCATTAAGCATTTGGCACTGAGTTTTCCCACATAACAGGAATCGATGAAAGAGCATCAGAGGTCCCACACTATCTCATTGCCTGGGAGAGGATTGGAGTTCTGGTTGGTTAAATACCCCAGAATTCCTACCTCTCTTAATGGCTTTGAAGTATGGTGTAGTGGATACAGCATGCAACTGCCACCTTGTTGGCCAGTGTTCGAGTCCCCTGGTGGGTTGAGTGTCTAAAAAAGTTATAAACTTCAGCTACTGGAATAGGGTAGTCTGTGCATTAAGCACTGAGTTTTCCCATATAACAGGAATCGATGAAAGAGCATCAGAGATACCACACTATCTCATTGCCTGGGAGAGGATTGGAGTTCTGGTTGGTTAAATACCCCAGAATTCCTACCTCTCTTAATGGCTTTGAAGTATGGTGTAGTGGATACATCATGGAACTGCACCTTGTTGGCCAGTGTTCGAGTCCCCTGGTGGGTTGAGTGTCTAAAAAGTTATAAACTTCAGCTACTGGAATAGGGTAGTCTGTGCATTAAGCATTTGGCACTGAGTTTTCACATATAACAGGAATCGATGAAAGAGCATCAGAGGTCCCACACTATCTCATTGCCTGGGAGAGGATTGGAGTTCTGGTTGGTTAAATACCCCAGAATTCCTACCTCTCTTAATGGCTTTGAAGTATGGTGTAGTGGATACAGCATGCAACTGCCACCTTGTTTGCCAGTGTTCGAGTCCCCTGGTGGGTTGAGTGTCTAAAAAGTTATAAACTTCAGCTACTGGAATAGGGTACTCTGTGCATTAAGCATTTGGCACTGAGTTTTCCAATATAACAGGAATCGATGAAAGAGCATCAGAGGTCCCACACTATCTCATTGCCTGGGAGAGGATTGGAGTTTTGGTTGGTTAAATACCCCAGAATTCCTACCTCTCTTAATGCCTTTGAAGTATGGTGTAGTGGATACAGCATGCAACTGCCACCTCGTTGGCCAGTGTTCGAGTCCCCTGGTGGGTTGAGTGTCTAAAAAGTTATAAACTTCAGCTACTGGAGTAGGGTAGTCTGTGCTTTAAGCATTTGGCACTGAGTTTTCCCATATAACAGGAATCGAAGAAAGAGCATCAGAGGTCCCACACTATCTCATTGCCTGGGAGAGGATTGGAGTTCTGGTTGGTTAAATACCCCAGAATTCCTACCTCTCTTAAGTTGGCATATCAATGTAAAATTAAAATTGGTTCAATTTGCTTATAAATTTTTTTATGAAATCGTTATAGAAAGGGCTGTAGCTGGTCCAAGTTTCATCATCACACCCTAAACTGAAAAGGAGAAAAAAAATAAACAACGAATTATGCAACGAATTTTCAAATAGTTTCAGGGAACACATGTGTCAACTAAAATCATTTCTATAACACTCAGATATTAAATTAAGCACATAATAAAAGATTCTAGTGATCAATTTTATCAAAAAAGTGTTTAGTGCAATAATATAATTTTTCAAAGTTACCCTTCTAAAAAAATATGCAATATATGATATTTTTAAATTTTTATAAAATCAACAAATAGACGTTGGACTACAATGTCTACTAGATTCTGTAGAAGCACAAACGCTACATATAAGGTGTAATTTGCATGTAAATTGATTAATAAATTAAAGCTCTGAAGTAATTTGAAGGTGTAAATTACTTTCCAGAGTAAAATAAAGATCCAAGTTCGGCCACCTGTAGCTGAGCTTGACTTTGACAGATATCGTTCATAATTGGCACCCTTGCAGATAGGCATCCATTGAGCAAGGTGTGCACGTTTCATGCAAATCCCTTGATAACAAACGAGAAAAAAATATTGGCCAAAAAAAAAAGAAAAAAAAAAGAAAGAAAAAAAAAAATTTTAAATATAAATATATTGCACGTACATATTACAATTATTACAAGAGTTTGTGCTTCTACAGCACATAGTAGACATTTTAGTTGACACATGTGTTCCCTGAGATTATTTGAGAATGTTGAACATTCGTTGCATAATACGTTGTGTATTTTTTTTCTCCTTTTCTGTTTTGGGTGTGATGGTGAAACTTGGACCAGTTGCAGCCCTTTCTATAACCATTTCATAAAAAAATTTATAAGCAAATTGAACAACTTTTAATTTATAACGATTTAGAATGATATGCCCCCTTAATGGCTTTGAAGTATGGTGTAGTGGATACAGCATGACACTGCCACCTTGTTTGCCAGTGTTCGAGTCCCCTGGTGGGTTGAGTGTCTAAAAAGTTATAAACTTCAGCTACTGGAATAGGGTAGTCTGTGCATTAAGCATTTGGCACTGAGTTTTCCCATATAACAGGAATCGATGAAAGAGCATCAGAGGTCCCACACTATCTCATTGCCTGGGAGAGGATTGGAGTTCTGGTTGGTTAAATACCCCAGAATTCCTACCTCTCTTAATGGCTTTGAAGTATGGTGTAGTGGATACAGCATGCAACTGCCACCTTGTTGGCCAGTGTTCGAGTCCCCTGGTGGGTTGAGTGTCTAAAAAGTTATAAACTTCAGCTACTAGAATAGGGTAGTCTGTGCATTAAGCATTTGGCACTGAGTTTTCCCATATAACAGGAATCGATGAAAGAGCATCAGAGGTCCCACACTATCTCATTGCCTGGGAGAGGATTGGAGTTCTGGTTGGTTAAATACCCCAGAATTCTTACCTCTCTTAATGGCTTTGAAGTATGGTGTAGTGGATACAGCATGCAACTGCCACCTTGTTGGCCAGTGTTCGAGTCCCCTGGTGGGTTGAGTGTCTAAAAAGTTATAAACTTCAGCTACTGGAATAGGGTAGTCTGTGCATTTAGCATTTGGCACTGAGGTTTCCCATATAACAGGAATCGATGAAATAGCATCAGAGGTCCCACACTATCTCATTGCCTGGGAGAGGATTGGAGTTCTGTTTGGTTAAATACCCCAGAATTCCTACCTCTCTTAATGGCTCTGAAGTATGGTGTAGTGGATACAGCATGCAACTGCTACCTTGTTGGCCAGTGTTCGAGTCCCCTGGTGGGTTGAGTGTCTAAAAAGTTATAAACTTCAGCTACTGGAATAGGGTAGTCTGTGCATTAAGCATTTGGCACTGAGTTTTCCCACATAACAGGAATCGATGAAAGAGCATCAGAGGTCCCACACTATCTCATTGCCTGGGAGAGGATTGGAGTTCTGGTTGGTTAAATACCCCAGAATTCCTACCTCTCTTAATGGCTTTGAAGTATGGTGTAGTGGATACAGCATGCAACTGCCACCTTGTTGGCCAGTGTTCGAGTCCCCTGGTGGGTTGAGTGTCTGAAAAGTTATAAACTTCAGCTACTGGAATAGGGTAGTCTGTGCATTAAGCACTGAGTTTTCCCATATAACAGGAATCGATGAAAGAGCATCAGAGATACCACACTATCTCATTGCCTGGGAGAGGATTGGAGTTCTGGTTGGTTAAATACCCCAGAATTCCTACCTCTCTTAATGGCTTTGAAGTATGGTGTAGTGGATACAGCATGCAACTGCCACCTTGTTTGCCAGTGTTCGAGTCCCCTGGTGGGTTGAGTGTCTAAAAAGTTATAAACTTCAGCTACTGGAATAGGGTACTCTGTGCATTAAGCATTTGGCACTGAGTTTTCCAATATAACAGGAATCGATGAAAGAGCATCAGAGGTCCCACACTATCTCATTGCCTGGGAGAGGATTGGAGTTTGGTTGGTTAAATACCCCAGAATTCCTACCTCTCTTAATGCCTTTGAAGTATGGTGTAGTGGATACAGCATGCAACTGCCACCTCGTTGGCCAGTGTTCGAGTCCCCTGGTGGGTTGAGTGTCTAAAAAGTTATAAACTTCAGCTACTGGAGTAGGGTAGTCTGTGCTTTAAGCATTTGGCACTGAGTTTTCCCATATAACAGGAATCGAAGAAAGAGCATCAGAGGTCCCACACTATCTCATTGCCTGGGAGAGGATTGGAGTTCTGGTTGGTTAAATACCCCAGAATTCCTACCTCTCTTAAGTTGGCATATCAATGTAAAATTAAAATTGGTTCAATTTGCTTATAAATTTTTTTATGAAATCGTTATAGAAAGCGCTGTAGCTGGTCCAAGTTTCATCATCACACCCTAAACTGAAAAGGAGAAAAAAAATAAACAACGAATTATGCAACGAATTTTCAAATAGTTTCAGGGAACACATGTGTCAACTAAAATCATTTCTATAACACTCAGATATTAAATTAAGCACATAATAAAAGATTCTAGTGATCAATTTTATCAAAAAAGTGTTTAGTGCAATAATATAATTTTTCAAAGTTACCCTTCTAAAAAAATATGCAATATATGATATTTTTAAATTTTTATAAAATCAACAAATAGACTTTGGACTACAATGTCTACTAGATTCTGTAGAAGCACAAACGCTACATATAAGGTGTAATTTGCATGTAAATTGATTAATAAATTAAAGCTCTGAAGTAATTTGAAGGTGTAAATTACTTTCCAGAGTAAAATAAAGATCCAAGTTCGGCCACCTGTAGCTGAGCTTGACTTTGACAGATATCGTTCATAATTGGCACCCTTGCAGATAGGCATCCATTGAGCAAGGTGTGCACGTTTCATGCAAATCCCTTGATAACAAACGAGAAAAAAATATTGGCCAAAAAAAAAAAGAAAAAAAAAAAGAAAGAAAAAAAAAAATCTTAAATATAAATATATTGCACGTACATATTACAATTATTACAAGAGTTTGTGCTTCTACAGCACATAGTAGACATTTTAGTTGACACATGTGTTCCCTGAGATTATTTGAGAATGTTGAACATTCGTTGCATAATACGTTGTGTATTTTTTTTCTCCTTTTCTGTTTTGGGTGTGATGGTGAAACTTGGACCAGTTGCAGCCCTTTCTATAACCATTTCATAAAAAAATTTATAAGCAAATTGAACAACTTTTAATTTATAACGATTTAGAATGATATGCCCCCTTAATGGCTTTGAAGTATGGTGTAGTGGATACAGCATGCAACTGCCACCTTGTTTGCCAGTGTTCGAGTCCCCTGGTGGGTTGAGTGTCTAAAAAGTTATAAACTTCAGCTACTGGAATAGGGTAGTCTGTGCATTAAGCATTTGGCACTGAGTTTTCCCATATAACAGGAATCGATGAAAGAGCATCAGAGGTCCCACACTATCTCATTGCCTGGGAGAGGATTGGAGTTCTGGTTGGTTAAATACCCCAGAATTCCTACCTCTCTTAATGGCTTTGAAGTATGGTGTAGTGGATACAGCATGCAACTGCCACCTTGTTGGCCAGTGTTCGAGTCCCCTGGTGGGTTGAGTGTCTAAAAAGTTATAAACTTCAGCTACTAGAATAGGGTAGTCTGTGCATTAAGCATTTGGCACTGAGTTTTCCCATATAACAGGAATCGATGAAAGAGCATCAGAGGTCCCACACTATCTCATTGCCTGGGAGAGGATTGGAGTTCTGGTTGGTTAAATACCCCAGAATTCTTACCTCTCTCTTTAATGGCTTTGAAGTATGGTGTAGTGGATACAGCATGCAACTGCCACCTTGTTGGCCAGTGTTCGAGTCCCCTGGTGGGTTGAGTGTCTAAAAAGTTATAAACTTCAGCTACTGGAATAGGGTAGTCTGTGCATTTAGCATTTGGCACTGAGGTTTCCCATATAACAGGAATCGATGAAATAGCATCAGAGGTCCCACACTATCTCATTGCCTGGGAGAGGATTGGAGTTCTGTTTGGTTAAATACCCCAGAATTCCTACCTCTCTTAATGGCTCTGAAGTATGGTGTAGTGGATACAGCATGCAACTGCTACCTTGTTGGCCAGTGTTCGAGTCCCCTGGTGGGTTGAGTGTCTAAAAAGTTATAAACTTCAGCTACTGGAATAGGGTAGTCTGTGCATTAAGCATTTGGCACTGAGTTTTCCCACATAACAGGAATCGATGAAAGAGCATCAGAGGTCCCACACTATCTCATTGCCTGGGAGAGGATTGGAGTTCTGGTTGGTTAAATACCCCAGAATTCCTACCTCTCTTAATGGCTTTGAAGTATGGTGTAGTGGATACAGCATGCAACTGCCACCTTGTTGGCCAGTGTTCGAGTCCCCTGGTGGGTTGAGTGTCTGAAAAGTTATAACTTCAGCTACTGGAATAGGGTAGTCTGTGCATTAAGCACTGAGTTTTCCCATATAACAGGAATCGATGAAAGAGCATCAGAGATACCACACTATCTCATTGCCTGGGAGAGGATTGGAGTTCTGGTTGGTTAAATACCCCAGAATTCCTACCTCTCTTAATGGCTTTGAAGTATGGTGTAGTGGATACAGCATGCAACTGCCACCTTGTTTGCCAGTGTTCGAGTCCCCTGGTGGGTTGAGTGTCTAAAAAGTTATAAACTTCAGCTACTGGAATAGGGTACTCTGTGCATTAAGCATTTGGCACTGAGTTTTCCAA